>NC_068426.1:34676370-34778870 GCF_023373465.1 Oncorhynchus keta | reverse complement strand
AAACACACACACCCCCTGCACACCCCTCCACTCCACCTCCCTCCCGCCCCATCGCCGACTGGGCCCTGACCCCCCAGACTCCCCGGCCTGAGGGGGAGGAGTTTGTGGATTATGACCGGGTGATTGGTCCTCCTCTGCTGGAGGCCGGCCCCCATGCTCCTAAAGAACCTCAGTCCACATACCAACCTGAAACAGGATCTGACTACTACATCGTGGACCAGACTGTCGATGTCAGAGGTAGGTGTAAATCTCAGATCTATTCAGTGGTTTAACAATGGGTTGGTGACATCATCATGGCCGCTGTCATCTCTGCTCTCATGGTTGTTGTTGAATGTTGATGATGATAATGATGTTGTTGATGACGACGATGAGGATGATATGTATGTATATATGTGTGTGTCTCAGGACTGCAGCAGTGCACAGTGAATGTGTGTTTGAACCAAGCGTCCTGCTACCAGAGAGGCAGAGCCAGCATCTGTGTGTGTCCAACTGGATACACTGGACAGCGCTGCGAGACAGGTACACACACACACACACACACACACACACACACACACACACACACACACACACACACACACACACACACACACACACACACACACACACACACACACACACACACACACACACACACACACACACACACACATCATATTGTCTCTGTTATTTGTGTAGATGTTGATGAATGCCAGTCCAACCCATGTCGTAATGGAGCCACCTGTATGGACGGAGTCAACTCCTTCACCTGTTTGTGTCTACCCAGCTACACAGGAGGGCTCTGTGAACAAGGTAACACACACACACACACACACCTGTGCAGCTGCTTTGAAACCCTAATCAAGACTTTTACAAAAAATAGACAGCCTTTCAAGCCTGACTGTTTCACCCAAACCAGGAACAAGACCAGGAACCAGACCTGGAACAAGACCAGGAACCAGACCAGGAACCATGCCAACCCAGGCAGGAGAGACTGTAGGAGACCACCCTGGACATCACACAGACTCTTCTACACAGCACAGAGACCACTCCCGCCAACCTGCCACACAGGAGAAAGATCTCTCCACTCATACTAAAGCTCAGACCAGACACCCCTCTACAGATGGGAAGGACCAAACCAATCAGCATATCACACACGATAGCAATCACTCCACAGACACTAAGGATCGATCCATGTACCCCCTACACACTCCACCCAGCGTCAACACACGTTAGGGATCCCACCAAGAACCAGACCACATACCATAAAGATCACTCCACCCATACTAAGGACCAAACCAAACAGCCCTCTCACCCTAGATTCCCCCCACCCACCATAAGAACCAAACCAGTCACTCTACCACAGATCAGAAGACCCCACAGCACCTGAACCAAACACACACACCCCCTGCACACCCCTCCACTCCACCTCCCTCCCGCCCCATCCCCGACTGGGCCCTGACCCCCAAACCCCCGGCTTGAGGGGAGGAGTTTGTGGATTATGACCGGGTGATTGGTCCTCCTCTGCTGGAGGCCGGCCCCCATGCTCCTAAAGAACCTCAGTCCACATACCAACCTGAAACAGGATCTGACTACTACATCGTGGACCAGACTGTCGATGTCAGAGGTAGGTGTAAATCTCAGATCTATTCAGTGGTTTAACAATGGGTTGGTGACGTCATCATGGCCGCTGTCATCTCTGCTCTCATGGTTGTTGTTGAATGTTGATGATGATAATGATGTTGTTGATGACGACGATGAGGATGATATGTATGTGTGTGTCTCAGGACTGCAGCAGTGCACAGTGAATGTGTGTTTGAACCAAGCGTCCTGCTACCAGAGAGGCAGAGCCAGCATCTGTGTGTGTCCAACTGGATACACTGGACAGCGCTGCGAGACAGGTACACACACACACACACACACACACACACACACACACACACACACACACACACACACACACACACACACACACACACACACACACACACACACACACAAGCAGATATCATATTGTCTCTGTTATTTGTGTAGATGTTGATGAATGCCAGTCCAACCCATGTCGTAATGGAGCCACCTGTATGGACGGAGTCAACTCCTTCACCTGTTTGTGTCTACCCAGCTACACAGGAGAGCTCTGTGAACAAGGTAACACACACACAGCTGTGCAGCTGCTTTAAAAACCTAATCAAATATTTTACAAAAAAGTGATAGCCCTTCAAGCCAACTCACAGTTCTGTCCAAATGTGGTAAACAATTCTGTGGAATAGTGGAACTGCCAGCTCTTGGTCATATGTAGTCGGTAGACAGGCTACATTCTCTGGTTCAGACTGGGAAACCAATGTGACTACAGCTGTATCTGATGGGAACACCCACCACACACACGCACGCACGCACGCACGCACGCACGCACGCACGCACGCACGCACGCACGCACGCACGCACGCACGCACGCACGCACGCACGCACGCACACACACACACACACACACACACACACACACACACACACACACACACACACACACACACACACACACACACACACACACACACACACACACACACACACACACACACACACACACACACACAGTGAGTCATGTCTCTGCTCCCTGCGTATCCCCTGAAACTGGGCGTTAGATCTACAGTCCACACTTGATTAGTTCCAGGTCCACTGCCAGTATTTCTACTACTCAACAACTAACCTACACACACATTGGCTCACGTGCTCACACACTTACTGTACATGCATTGTGCACATTCACACTCTTACTGTCTGCACAGTGCATATATGCAAATGTCATGCAAAACAAAATGTGTGTGTGCTTAGCGAGGGAAGAGTGTATGATAAGTTAATAAGTTAAGGAAGTTTGCTGCTGATAGATAGCCTGAGGTCCTGGGTAAAGAGTTAATAACCCCCCACCTAACACACAGATACATAGACACACACACACACACACACCACACACCACACACACACGCAGACACACACACACACAGACACACACACACACACACACACACACACACACACACACACACACACACACACACACACACACACACACACACACACACACACACACACACACACTCTCTGTCTCTCTCTGTCTCTCTCTGTCTCTCTCTCTGTCTCTCTCTCTCTCTCTCTCTCTCTCTCTCTCTCTCTCTCTCTCTCTCTCTCTGTCTCTCTCTCTGTCTCTCTCTCTCTGTCTCTCTCTCTCTGTCTCTCTCTCTGTCTCTCTCTCTCTCTCTCTCTCTGTCTCTCTCTCTGTCTCTCTCTCTGTGTCTACCAGTCTTGGTTGAGCTCTTTATAAGGTTAAATACAATATATGTTTTGTATGTTTCTCTAGTCATTCCAACCCATTATAATCAATGACATCACAAAGACCTGCTTATTCAGCCTGTATGGTATGAATGGGACTGGTCATTCCCTAGCAATGAATATAACATCAATTCTTGTGGGAAACAAGCATAACAAACTCAAGAAATTAAAATAGTTTTTTACAGATTGGAATTCACCATATCAATTGTCTCATCAATACATTTTTCGTAACCTATTGAACTTCAACATTCCAGAGTAGAACACACAGAAGAAACTTCCAGAATGACGGAACTACTCTCAACAACTATTCAGACTTCTTGTTTCACGAGAACAGTGTACCAGGGATTCATGTTGTGAATGGTCACCTCATCCAAGCCAGCAGTGTGCCGGATCATGGCGTTCTGACATACACTTCACGGCCAAAAGTTTGTGGACACCTTCTCGTCGCACATCTCATTCCAAAATCATGGCCATTAATATGCAGTTGGTCCCCTCCCTTTGCTGCCATAACAGCCTCCACTCTTCTGGGAAGGCTTTTCAGTAGATGCTGGGACTTGTTTCCATTCAGCCATAAGAGCATCAGTGAGGTCGCGCACTGATGTTGGGCGATTAGGCCTGGCTCACAGTCGGCGTTCCAATTCATCCCCAAGAAGGGGTTGAGGTCAGGGCTCTGTGCAGGCCAGTCAAGTTCTTCCACACCTATCTCCACTAACCATTTCTGTATGGACCTTGCTTTGTGCACGAGGGGCATTGTCAGGCGGAAGCAGGAAAGGGCCTTCCCCAAACTGTTGCCACGAATTTGGAAGCCCAGCATCGTCTAGAATGCCGTTATATGATGTAGCGTTAAGATTTCCTTTAGCTGGAACTAAGGGGCCTAGCCCGAACCAGGAACAAGAGCCCCAGACCATTATTCCTCCTCCACCAGACTTTAGTGTTGGCACTATGCATTGGGGCAGGTACCATTCTACCTGTATCCATCAAACCCAGATCGTCCGTCGGAATACCAGTGTGATAAATCACTCCAGAGAACGCTCCAGAATCCAATGGCTGTGAGCTTCACACCACTCCAGCCGATGCTTGGTATAGCGCCTGGTGATCTTATGGCTTGTGTGCAGCTGCTCGGCCATGGAAACCCATTTCACGAAGCTCCCGACGAACAGTTCTTGTGCTGACGTTGCTTCCAGAGGCAGTGTGGAACTCGGTAGTGAGTGTTGCGACCGTGAACAGACGACTTTTACGTGCTACTCGCTTCAGCACTCGGTCGGTCCCGTTCTGTGAGCTTGTGTGGCCGTGACATTTCCACTTCACAATAACAGGACTTACAATTGACCGGGGTTCAGCTCTAGAAGGACTGACTGGTTGGAAAGGTGG
This sequence comes from Oncorhynchus keta, assembly GCF_023373465.1. NCBI lineage: Eukaryota > Metazoa > Chordata > Actinopteri > Salmoniformes > Salmonidae > Oncorhynchus > Oncorhynchus keta. The sequence goes on along the minus strand of NC_068426.1, from coordinate 34,774,193 downwards.
CATCCTATTGACAGTGCCACATTGAAAGTCACTGAGCTCTTCAGTACGGGTCATTCTACTGCCAGTGTTTGTCTATGGAGTGTTGCATGTGTGCTCGATTGTAAACACCTGTCAGCAATGGGTGTGGCTCAAATAGCCAAATGCACAAATTTGAAGGGGTGCCTACATACTTTTGGCCCTATAGTGTATTATTGTGGGCACACTGGCATGCATCCCATAGCCAAATCTAACCAAGTCCAACATTAATAAAGAGGGTTCACTATGGCGCTACAGTCCCTTTGTGCAGAAGCATACCCTTCTGTTCTCATCTATTGACTGGCCTTGCATAGGCGGGTTCAATGTGCGTGCGTCCATGACAGCGAGATAAGCTTGCGTGTTTGGCCTAGAGAATAAGGTACTGGTGAGTGTTTCGAAACAGGCTAATGAGTTTCAACTGTGAGCCTAAGACTCTCTGAGCTCATTCAGCCAGCTGGAGCTCTCTCTCTCTCTCTCTCTGTCTCTCCCTCTCTCTCTCTCTCTCTCTCTCTCTCTCTCTCTCCCTCTCTCTCTCTCTCTTACAATCCACCCTTTGTTTTAGTTCCTCTCTCTTTCGCCTTCTGTTTCTCTCTCTCTCTACACCTCCAAGTTTGTGCAATTTGTTTCATCTGTGGAGATATAGTTAGTCATTGGTTCCTCTCACCCCCAGACACGGAGGTGTGTGAGTATGGCTGGCAGAAGTTCCGGAGCCAGTGTTATAAGCACATCAGCCACCGTCGCACCTGGGACGCTGCCGAGAGGGAGTGCCGTCTCCACGGAGCCCACCTCGTCAGTGTCCTGTCACAGGAGGAGCAGCTGTATGTCAACGGTAAGTCCGCCTCCTTTAGGTTCTCATAATTCACAGGTCACAGGCCCGGGTTAGGGTGAGAGGTCAGTGGGTAGAGAGAGTAATCTCTTCTGTAAACATGCCAGCGTTATTGGGTTAGACAGAGGAACTTGGGAAGGGGTAGGGGAGAAGGGAGGTACAGAGTTCAGGAAAGTGGGAGAGAGGGAAAGTTTGGCAGTGTTTCTGGGCTGAGAAAGCAGTTTTTGGGAACATGAGGCTCGTTTTTTAACACGTCTTAAAATGTCTTTGTTATTTCCTGTGGTAGAGCTAAAGAGAAGCAGGTCTAACTGTTGTTTCTAACCCCCAGGTCTGGGCCATGACTACCAGTGGATCGGTCTAAACGACAAGATGTTTGAGAGAGACTTCCACTGGACTGACGGCAGCATCATGGTAAGACAGGAGAAAATCACCCTGATAAGATATTATATGATACGAGTGTTACTTGTTATTATACACACACGCACACACACACACACACACACACACACACACACACACACACACACACACACACACACACACACACACACACACACACACACACACACACACACACACACACACACACACACACACACACACACACACACACACACACACACACACACACACACACACTGTCCAGCTGTTTTCTCTGTATGACGTCTGGACTGAGATATGGAGGAAGGACAGTGTGTGTGTGTGTGTGTGTGTGTGTGTGTGTGTGTGTGTGTGTGTGTGTGTGTGTGTGTGTGTGTGTGTGTGTGTGTGTGTGTGTGTGTGTGTGTGAGTGTTCCTGTCCACGCACAGCCACAACAGGAGAGAGACACAGATGATAATGTTGAAACACTGTTGTTTTAATGGAGTTATCTCTCAGTACTGCGGGACACACCCTTGTTCAGTTCTAGGTGTACCAGTGTGCATTTGGGCATGTGTTCAAGTTAACATGCACCTCTGCATTGTTGAAGACATTTGACCCAGGGACACTGTGACAAAAAAGAGCTCAGGGAAGAGAGAGGTGATCGGCGGGTAGAGATTAGGAGAACTCTCCCTGTCTGGAAGTTGGCTAAACGTTTGGGTCAGCTACAGATAGAGATTATGGGGCTGGCTCACTTAGATGGAGCGCCCCCTTATGGCTTGTATGTATATTACAGCCACTGACTGAGCTCTATTCAGCAAAAACATCCAAATGAATGACAGATTTCTTCAATGATCGTAGATGAATTCTGACTATTGTATTTTAAAGGAGTATGTGAGCTGACACCTTTACTCCACCTCAGAGCGATTCAAATCCATTCCAATTTCATTTGTCACATGCTTCGTAAGCAACAGGTGTAGACGAACAGTGAAATGCTCTTCCCTACAATGCAGAGAGAAAGAAAATATTGGAGAAATAATAGAAAATGAAAACATGCAGTAATAATAGATACACAATGAGTACAAGGGGTACCAGTGCCGAGCCGATGTGCAGGGGTATGAGGTAATTGAGGTAGATACAGTACATTCAGAAAGTATTCAGATCCCCTTCCCTTTTTCCACATTTTGGGACATTACAGCCTTATTCTAAAATGGATTAAATTGTATTTTTCCCCTTATCAATCTACACACAATACCCCATACTGACAGAGTGAAAAGAGGTTTTTAGAAAATGTTGCTAATTTAGTCAAATTAAAAACAGAAATACCTTATTTTACCTTATTTACATAAGTATTCAGACCCTTTGCTATAAGACTTCAAAATTGAGCTCAGGTGCACCCTGTTTCCATTGATCATCCTTCAGATGTTTCTACAACTTGATTGGAGTCCCCCTGTGGTAAATTCAAGGGCTTGGACATGATTTGGAAAGGCACACACCTGTCTATATAAGGTCCCACAGTTGAACGGACATGTCAGAGCAAAAACCAAGCCATGAGGTCGAGGGAATTTTCCAAAGAGCTCCGAGACAGGATTGTGTCGAGGCACAGATTTGGGGAAGGGTACCAAAATATTTCTGCAGCATTGAAGGTCCCCAGGAATACAGTGGCCTCCATCATCCTTAAATGGAAGAAGTTTGGAACCACCAAGACTCTTCCTCGAGCTGGGCGCCCTGCCAAACTGAGCAATCGGGGGAGAAGGACTTTAGTCATGGAGGTGACCAAGAACCTGTTGGTCACTCTGAATGAGCACCAGAGTTCCTCTGTGGAGATGGGAGAACCTTCCAGAAGGACAACCATCTCTGCAGCACTCCTCCAATCAGGCCTTTATGGTAGAGTGGCCAGACGGAAGCCACTCCTCAGTAAAAGGCACATGAGAAAAGTCACCTTAAGGACTCTCAGACCATGAGAAACAAGATTCTCTGGTCTGATGAAACCAAGATTGAACTCTTTGGCCTGAATGCCAAGTGTCACGTCTGGATGAAACCTTGTATCATCCCTGCGGTGAAGCATGGTGGTGGCAGCATCATGTTGTGGGGATGTTTTTCAGCGGCAGGGACTGGGAGACTAGTCAGGATCGAGTAAAACATGAACGGAGCAAAGTACAGAGAGATCCTTGATGAAAACCTGCTCCAGAGCACTCAGGACCTCAGACTGGTGTGAAGGTTCACCTTCCAACAGGACAATGAACCTAAACACTTAGTAAAGACAACACAGTTGTGGCTTCGGGACAAGTACTGAGTAAAGGGTCTTAATACTTATGTAAATGTGATATTTCCGTTTTTTTTAATACATTTGCAAAAAAAAGAAAATCTGTTTTTGCTTTGTCATTATGGGGTATTGTGATGTCATTATGGGGTATTGTGTGTAGATTGATGAGGGGGAAAAACGATATAATACATTTTAGAATAAGGTTGTAACCTAACAAAATGAGGGAAAAGTCACAGGGTCTGAATACTTTCCAAATATACCATACATATAACTTGGAACAAAGTGACAGATAGTAAGGAGCAACTGTGTTAATGCAAATAGTCCCAGTAACTCTCTGGTTAACCATTTAACTCACTTTTTGCAGTCTCATAGCTTGGGAGTAGAAGCTGTTTAGGCTCCTGTAGGTTCCAGTGTATCGTTATCGCTTGCCGTGCGGTAGCAGAGAGAACCGTCTCTGACTTGGGTGGCTGGAGTCTTTGACCATTTTTTGGGCCTTCTTCTGACACCGCCTGGTATAGAGTTCCTGGATGGCAGAGAGCTTGGCCCCAGTGATGTACTTGGCCCTCTGTAGCGCCGTGCGGTCGGATGCCATGCAGCTGCCACACCAAGCGGTGATGCAGCCAGTCAAGATGCTCTCAATGGTGCAGCTGTAGATCTTTTGGTGCAGCTGTAGATCTACTAGCACCCCTGGGTGTACTTGGCATACCCACATGGGTACTTAAGAAGACTCATGAGACCATAGGGCTACTGGTAAAATGCACATTAGGCGGTACTTCAGGGGTACTCCGGGCAGAGTACTCACATCTCCCTCACTAGCTTTAAGCACCAGCTGTCAGAGCAGCTTACAGATCACTGCACCTGTACATAGCCCATCTATCTACCTACCTCATCCCCATACTGGTATTTATTTATTTTGCTCCTTTGCACCCCAGTATCTCTACCTGCACATTAATCTTCTGCCAATCTACCATTCCAGTGTTTAATTGCTATATTGTATTTACTTCGCCACCATGGCCTATTTCTTTCTTTAACTTACCTCATTTGCACTCACTGTATATAGACTTTTTGTTTTATTTTGTTCTACTGTATTATTGACTGTAAGTTTGTTTTACTCCATGTGTAACTCTGTGTTGTTGTATGTGTCGAATTGCTAGGCTTTATCTTGGCCAGGTCGCAGTTGCAAATGAGAACTTGTTCTCAACTAGCCTACCTGGTTAAATAAAGGTGTTCTCAACTAGCCTACCTGGTTAAATAAAGGTGGGGAAAAGAGTCAAATTCAGTTAGTGGTACAGTAATAGATAAGGAACCACTGCAGTAGGAGTCTCCATCAGTGAAGGAGAGATCCATCCTCCTCAGTGAATGATGAAATGAAATATGGAATAAAATAGGGAATCGTAAATAGCAGGGTTCAAAAAGGAACTGTGTGTAATGTCCCAGTAAACTTGTTGAAATGTATTGTCATCTGGTCCCAATAGAAGCTCGTGATTAATGAGATTTGCAAAGAAGTTACATTAAGATTCTGTTATGAGGTGACTAGCTTGTAGGTCAGGTGTGGTCTGATTAAGGGTCCTGTACTGTACGAGGGCTGTGGGGTCTATCAGAGTGACTGGGATGCAGTAATGAATGTGGCTGCAGGTAAAAAGGCCTGCACTTTGGTGATGATGACAGCATGCGATTGTATTTGCAGCAATATGAGCACTGGCGTCCCAACCAGCCAGACAGTTTCTTCCAGTCTGGAGAGGACTGTGTGGTGATGATCTGGCACGAGGGAGGACAGTGGAATGACGTACCCTGCAACTACCACCTCACCTTCACCTGCAAGAAAGGCACAGGTAACGCACGCACGCTCGCACGCACACACGCACGCACGCACGCACGCATGCATACCTAACCCCTTTCCTCTCTCTTCCCTCCAGTCTCTTGCGGCCAGCCACCAGTAGTGAAGGATGCTCGTGTGTTTGGTTCTATGAAGCCTCGTTATGAGATCAACACTCTGATTCGTTACCACTGTAAAAACGGCTTCATACAGAGATACCCCCCCACCATCCGCTGCCGTGACAACGGCCAATGGGACAGCCCCAAGGTCACCTGCATGAGCCGTGAGTACTGCCCACTTCTTCTGTCTCTGACTACCCCCCCCCACCCAACTAATCAGGGCCTCGATCCAACGACATTAACAATCTCTCTTTTTGTTTGTTTTTTCAGCTGCTACCTACCAGAAGTCTTTCGCTTCTAGGAAACACACCGACAATCACAGTCACAACCAGAATCAGTACAATCACAACCAGAATCAGTACAATCACAATGATCACAACCAGTTCAACTATCAAAACCAACAATACAACAGCCAAAACAATCAAGACCAACAGAAGACCAACAACCAAAAGCAAAAACAGCAGAGCGAGAGGAGACATCAACACTAATCTGATCTCTGGTCAGTCCTTAAAAGCGCAGATACGGTTGCAAAAGGAACTTTCCCCAAATTTCTGGATTTCTGGAAAATGTGGGAATTTCTGAGAAAATGTACAGTTATTCTGCATCCCTAATCCCAGAGCAACTCAGATCAGATCCAACGGGCTAGCTAGAACCCATAGATATACATATATATATGTGTATAGATATGTGTGTGTGTGTGTATATGTATGCCAATTTGTATGTCAATTTATCTGGATAGGGGCATGGGGTTATTTCACAAAGTTTAGTCATAATCAGCAAGCTAACTCTGATAAACTCTGATAAAACACTTTTCTAGTTTATAAACAGGTGTTATAAACATTGTTACAGAGAGGATTGAGTCCCATTTCAAATTCAACCAGGACAAATTTAAGTTTCAGAATATTTATTTCAGTTAGCTGGCTAACTCGATTTTGACCTTGCTTCGTGAAATCCAACCCCAGATCACTTCTAATTCTTTCCACAAACGTGACACCACAGTGCCTTAATGGTTAACACAGTGTCCAATGTCCATCTCCAGAACTGGAGAACTTGACCGCTTCTGCTCTAGAGATGGACCCTTCTCAATCCAGCGCCTTCTGAACATTTCCCCCTTACCCTGTTTCTTTACCCCATAGAAATAATCCAGTAAAAATAACAGACTTAAAACCCCAATTGTTTTGTTGGCGACACGTTTGCAATATTCCCATGAAAGAGCCCATTAAGTTAAAGGAACATGAATTGTTACATTGTTTCCAATATTTGCAATGTTTTTCCCCCCCCCTTCTCTCTCTCTCACAGAACGTGAGACGAAGAGCCACTCGTTTATCACAATCTTCGGTCAGTCACTTTATTTGAAAAGTCGCCATGAAGTGAAATCTGTCTCATTAACGACTGTTGCCTGTATGGTGCACGCAGTAGGACTCATATCAGGAACGAGCTCAATCACTTCCTTATACGAGGGGACGTGACGAGAGGTCCGTGTCAGACGGCGTCTGTGACAGGTCACCTCCTTCAGTGGCGCTCCAGCATATACAAACGCATCCGCCGACGTCTTCTCCTTAAAGGCAATGTTTTTTTTTAAAGGGAATGGGCTTCGTACGCTTAACCAATTTTGTTATTGTTATGTGTGCAATGACACATGGGAGAGAAGAGAGAGTGCAATGACTGTCAGGTCTTGTAGGTGGGAAAAGTTATGTAAGAAGCTGTGGCCGTTTAATTTATTGCATATTGTTACACCTATACACGGCCTGTGATACTGTTCAACTGAAGTGGCTATTGTAAGGGTGACTTGTTTGACTGTTTCCAGACATCTGCCATGCATTGAAGGAATCTTGTCTTACATCATGTGGCCTTCCCATATTCTGTTTAGTAAAGTTCTACGATCCAGATATCTGAGCTGGGATGGCGCTTTTCAGGGGGATGACTTGTACCTGCGAGTCACCACAAACGGCTCTCAACAGGGGCGACTTTGAGAAGCATTCCAAGGCACTTGAGCTATGACCATTTATTCAGAAATGCCACAAATAATGATTCTCCCCCCGAGGACAGAAAGGACTGGGTGAAGAAACAGCATTGGAAGTTGGCAGCCAAGGGCCTCTGTTCTTCAGTTAGGATTCTGGTTCGTGTGTCTTCTCTGCTTACTGCTCTCATCCGTTCTGTCTTCTCTCCCTGTATGTGTCCTATCATAGTGTTTTATCATCCAAATGACGTGTGTTTCTACCCCAGAGAGCGTGGGGTATGCTGTATGGGGGTTATGTTCTTGTATCTGTTGTGTATGTCCCCCAAAAACCCACTAATACTGTACCTATACACCATCCTGTGCTCCCATCTCACCTTGCGCTGACTGTGCAATAAAAATAAATACGAATAAACCGATGTCACCCAGTGTGTGTCCATATTCTCACACTTCGTATCTCAGTGCAGGAGATGATTCGATAAATCCACTCGAGCTTATTGAAAAAGTACCCCAGTGTCTTTACCCGTCATAAGTAGTGACTGGCCCACAGAGGAAAGTCTGGGGTTTTACCGGTGTGAGCGACGACGGACGACGCATACTCTCCCCACAGTGAATCAACGAATGGATGGAGGAATGAATGGAAGGCTTGAACTGAATAAATGAGTATCTTTCCTGTCTTGTCAGTCAGTGCAGCCCCGCTGTGGGTCCAGGCAACAGCTGCTTGCAGGCTAGGTCGGGGATCCTAGAATAGTGCTCTCCTCTGGAAACCAGCATGAATATATGAGCCGCTACCAGCAAACCAACGTCTCCACCTCATGCCGTCATCCAGCTCCTAAAACAATCTGCTGCTTTGACAGACATTTTTCAGTTGCAAGATCAGCGAACAGAACAGGAAATACCATGAAAAGGCCTCTGTGTACTTCTGTAATTCCCCCCAAACTGGCAGGAAACCCCCTTTACGCAAACGTCCCCACCCTTTGGAAACACGTACATTACTGAGGTCCTGTGTGTGTGCGTGTGTGTGTGCGTGTGTGTGTGCGTGTGTGTGTGCAGGCATGAATCACTGAAGGCCTATGTCTTTACACCTGGCAATCACAGTGTGCTTCAGTCCCAAACCAGCCCCTCTCCTCTACCAATAGATACTGTACCATGGCTCTTACTATAGCCCTTATTCCTACATCACTCAGCAGTGGTATACACACTAAGCTGCAAGTCCAGGTATGTTGGTTTCCATGGCAACAAATAAGAAGCAAAGTCAGGATTCTTTGTTTGAATTGTTTTATTTTCCTCTTGACTTTGGGTCCAAAAAGTTCCTAACATGGTTACAAACAGTACTGCAACTGAGTAATGTTGTACGTACACGAAACAGTGTAGGGATAAAAATGATTGCCTGGTTGTAGTTTTTTCTTAAACTTTTGAATGAATTGATACATGACATAGTTCATTCTTAAAATAAGTCACGGGCAGTTCTTGAACCAGCCAAAAATGTTTTGTTAGTAAAGGTTCACGATGAGCATGTTACGACAGTTGAAGAAAAGCATTGGTGATACTTTCTGACAGATTTGTAACGTTCTCTGACAGAAGCTCTCTTGTGTTTATCATAATCATTGTCGTGGCTCATGATTCCTGTTTAAAAAGTGTTTTAATCACTGTGCTTTGCTGACAGGGGAAACAAGTAAGGTACCCTACCGTTCAAAAGTTTGGGGTCACTTAGAAATGTCCTTGTTTTTGAAAGAAAAACAAATGTTTTGTCCATTAAAATACCATTCAAATTGATCAGAAATACAGTGTAGACATTGTTAATGTTGTAAATGACTATTGTAGCTGGAAACGGAATAATGGAATATCTAAATAGGCGTACAGAGGCCAATTATCAGCAACCATCACTCCTATGTTCCAATGGCACGTTGTGTTAGCTAATCCAAGTTTATCATTTTAAAAGGCTTAATTGATCTTTAGAAAACCCTTTTGCAATTATGTTAGCACAGCTGAAAACTGTTGTCCTGATTAAAGAAGCTATAAAACTGGCCTTCTTTAGACTAGTTGAGTATCTGGGGCATCAGCATTTGTGGGTTTGATTACAGGCTCAAAATGGCCAGAAACAAAGAACTTTCTTCTGAAACTCGTCAATCTATTATTGTTCTGGGAAACGAAGGCTATTCCATGCGAGAAGAGGACAAGTACATTAGGGTGTCTAGTATGAGAAACAGATGTCTCACAAGTCATCAACTGGCAGCTTCATTAAATAGTACCCGCAAAACACCAGTCTCAACGTCAACAGTGAATAGGCGACTCCGGGATGCTGTTATTTTAATGGGCAACAAAAATTGCTTTTCTTTCAAAAACAAGGACATTTTCTAAGTGACCCCAAACTTTTGAACGGTAGTGTACATATTTTTCGTACTGACGTCGTTTCTGAGGCTAATTTCAATATAAATATATGTGTCTGTCCAGCAGGTCTTTGTGATAACGGTCCATGTTTTTTACTCCTTCCACTGGCGTTCCTGTACTCACCTCTGAGTGCAGTTGTGATAGGACACGGTAGAGCCAAGTTCTTGCTAACTCAACAATAAGCTAACTCTGTAAGGTCGAGCCAAGTATAGCTAACCTAACACTCCAGGAATGACCTAACATTCTCTTGGAGCTAGCTAGCGTTGCTAGTGTACGTCAGCCCTTGTGTTGTTCTTACATGGGAGTCTCTTACTGTACCTGCGGGAACCAATGGTGTTTTTAAATAGGATGATTATCTGGCCAATTCACTGGGCTAGTCTAGAGTGGGCTGCGCTGCTAGTGGTGAGCGAGGGTATCGCAGGCTCTGTGTTCATGCAGATAAATAGATATGCCTGAGCTGTTGGCCTGAGGCTTAGCTTAGCCATGCAGACTAACATGGCATCGTTAGCTAACTAACAGCTTGTCAGTGCTCTAACAACCAGTTTCGCAGATATCACTGTGTCTACTCATTCACTATAAGAAACTATTTGTGTCAAAAATAGTACACAAAAAAATATTTTGAAAAAAAATAGGGATTTACACTGCAAATGTTGCTTTTGGCTTTCTGCTGTTTATAAAAGCTCAGAGGCATGCCTTGTGTTTCTAAACTAGAGGCTACGGTGTACATAGAGGCACAGCAACTAGTGTTTAACATTTATACTGCAGGTCTGCGTGTCACAATACTACTCAGTAAGACAACTATTGCCAGGCATTTTGTGTTACTGCTGAGGACTAAATGCGGTTTACCTTGTCCCTTCCAGGCCACCGTAAGTCTTCTGACATAAACAGTGTCCAGTGCAACATTTGTATTTTGGTTTCCTCGTTTGTATGTTTCTGGGGTTAGTTTCATCACTTGAGCTCTGTGACTGAGCACAGAACTCTGGGATAGCGTAGCGCAGAAAATAAAACAACATTTCTATATCAAAAGACATCCATAAACAGAAATACAATTCTAGATACTCACATTCTACATATTCATAGTAAAAAATAAACTGAACAATGGTAATGGTTGGCTTCTCCTTTTTTCTTTTATCCATTTCTATGATGAGAATGATGTTTGGTCCACACACATTATTGAATAAACTAGTCAAAATGATGGTGAAGTACATGACACTTTTGTAGCACCCTGCAAAGATGGACAGCAGACTGGATTTTCATTGTGCTGTAGTTGCATTCTATAACATAATAATAATAGCTTGAGCTACGCTATCTTTGCTTTTTGTGTTTGTGCGAACATTGTTGCTCTTTTGTTGTCCTGGGTTTAATTGAACAGAAAAGGTTATCCGTTCAGTTGTCAGACGCTTTACTAGGTTGTTCTCAGTCCAAGGACTTCCTTCAAGCTATGTTATGCCTCGTCCACTTACAATGTCACTTTGGGACAATGTGACATCAAATGTTTCTCCACCACCATTCCCTCCCTCCCTCCCCTTCCCTTCCCTTCCCTCCCACCAACCCTTTACCCAAATCCATCCTCCCTTTCTGTTCCTACGTAGAAATAACCGATTAAAGAACATATCCCCCATACACTATCAGGTCCCAGATTACAAAAAAAAACATGGTTTGCTAAAATGACTCACACCTCTCGTTTTACTGTATCTAAAAAGAAAATATCACAGTTTGAATGTTTTCTTTACGTTTTTTTATATCAGTAACTTCTCCTATATGACCTCCCTCTCTCTTTAACTCCTCTTCCCCCGTCTCCCTCTCCATCCTACTCTCTGTAAATGTATTAGCTTCTCTAGTGTAATGTGAGTGTGTGTGTGTGTGTGTGAGCGTATTGGGGTTCTCAGTTGTGGCCCTTGAAGCAGTAGACTCCGTACAGCTTGTGTTTCTTGTCGGGGTAGCCGTTGAACCTCACGGCAGCTTCTGTTGGGCTGCAGCGCCTACGGGGGCGGGTGATGGGGTAACGGACGCTCCCGTCAGCCAACCAGCCGGCGTCACAGCGGTCGTAGCCCAATAGCTTCCAGGCGGCATACATCTGGCCCACCTTGGCAATCTGAGCTCCGTCCTTCTGACACGCAACCACAGCCTCGTCATATGTAAGCTTGGAGGGGTGGATCAGGTAGTAGAACCGCCCTAAGAGAGGGAGGGAGGGAGGGAGAGGGTTAGATAAACATGTACACACAAACACCCCCCCCCCCACACACACACACACACACACACACACACACACACACACACACACACACACACACACACACACACACACACACACACACCTTTGTAGTTGGAGGTGAAACAGAACACGTCGTATCTGTTCTTCTCCTTGTCTCTGAGGCCGTAGTTGCGTACCCCGGGGACAGTGTTCTTGCCCCCACAGGGCTCCCTGGGGGTGGTGATGGGGTACTGGACGGATCCGTCACTCAGCCACCCAGCGTTGCACCAGTCTAAACCCCCGCGCCACGCCTCGTACAGCTGGTCAAACGACGCCACGATGGAGTCCTGCTCGCGACACGCCCGCTCGGCATCAAAGAAGTTCAGGTTATAACGACCCAGCCGAGGGAAGTATGGGTAGACGATACCTGGGAGGAGAGACGGGACATCATAAAACATCCATTTGCTTTGGGGTTTCATGTACTCATCTTAAACAGGTGGAAAACATTATACAAGTTGTAAAAAAAGATAAACCCCATGAGCTTATAGCATTTGCTCAAATCCTACAATTTCGAGTCCATTGTTATGTGTGTGGGTAGCTGTAGCTCCAGATTGATGGTGGCAGTGATAGTTGATCATTCTCATATATAATGGAGCTGGTCTAGCTGGGTGATGCATGGCGTTATACCCTGTTCCTTGGAGGTGAGACAGGAATGGAAACCTAAATGATGAACTCCATTACTCCGGGCCTGACGTGTGTGTGCCCCTGACAGTCCTCCTGGGTAGTCTCAGCTCGCGGTGCTATATATAGCCAGAACCCTGGGCCATTTAGACAAGGACAGGCTGCTACACAGTAAATAGACTTTACCAAAGGACGGTTCTCTCAAAAACTTTGTCAAACAGAGTCCATATTGAATACTAGCTGTTGTGTCGACAGACTGCGGTGAGGACACGCACACTGTGAAATTGTGTGTTTGTGTGTGTTAAAGTGTGTGCTACCTTGCAGGTCCAGGGACACCACGCCTGTTCCATCTTCCAACCCGTCGATGACCTCACACTTATATCTCCCATAGTCCTCCAGTGTGAGTTCTGTGATGACCAACGACGCATCCGTGGGGGCCGAGGCCTGTAGGTAGACGCGCCCGTGGAAACGTCCGTAGCTCCGCTTGTGGAAACCCATGGCAACGAAGACATCCACCTGGAACAAGAAGAAGAAGGATTTGTCAGTTAGTTCCGCGGTTGTTCCACGAAATGAGGGCCTTTTGCATCTCTTTGATATATTAAGTAGAAATTGTGCACCAATTTTGAATTGTAAAAGCCTGTCACATGAAATGAAGTTCCGCTTAATATAGAAACCATGGGGGAGTTCAATCAATCAGATTTTCAATATGAATAATTCAGCATTTTGACATGTCCCTCCTTGCACCCTGTGTGACTCCTAGAATAGATTTGAAACCACCTACCTTCAAAATGTCTCCCAAGTTTTCACCATAATCGTGAAGCCCTGGTTATTTTGTTGCTTTGACAAAGTCCATTTTGAAGACGATGATCTATTTCCTGTGATTAGTCTACATTTGACATCTGTCCCTCATTTTAAGGTCAACCCTGTTACGTGAACTGAACTCTCGTTTTAATATGGTGAAAAGATTCCTTTTGAAATATTTGTTGTTCTTAAAGGAACATTGAACATCTAATAGTCAGATCGTAGTGTAAAAGCAGGTGTGCTGGGCATCTCTTTTTTGCCATTTTCAGTTTTTTGTTTTCTGGAAAATGGATTGGGACAAGAATAACACTTCAACCCTGTTACCTGTTGATAGACGGGATAGAAATGGGGTTTTGTTGTTGTTGTGAAGCTTCCATTCAATTGCACCTCCTTGTTGCACACAAAAAACTTCCATTCGCCATCACAAGGGGATTTATGGCTGATTTCAAATGAAATCGTCAACCACGTTACGGCCAACCCTGTTACGTCCAACCCTGTTACGGTCAACCCCATTACGGCCAACCCTGTTACGTCCAACCCCGTTACGGCCAACCCCGTTACGGTCAACCCTGTTACGGTCAACCCTGTTACGTCCAACCCTGTTACGTCCAACCCTGTTCGCCAACCCGTCGCCCAACCCGTTACGTCCAACCCGTTCACGGTCAACCCTTACGTCCAACCCGTTACGTCCACCCGTTGCGTCCAACCCGTTACGTCCAACCCGTTACGTCCAACCCCGTTCGTCCAACCCGTTACGGTCAACCCCGTTACGTCCAACCCCGTTACGGCCAACCCGTTACGCCAACCCCGTTACGTCCAACCCGTTCGTCCAACCCCGTTACGGTCCCCCCGTTACGGTCAACCCGTTACGGCCAACCCCGTTACGTGCCAACCCGTTGCGCCCCAACCCAGTTACGGTCAACCCGTTACGGCCAACCCGTTACGTCCAACCCGTTACGTCCAACCCCGTTACGGCCAACGGCCAACCCGTTACGCCCAACCCCGTCCAACCCGTTCGTCCAACCCCGTTAACCCCGTTACGGCCAACCCCGTTACGGCCAACCCCTGTTACGTCCAACCCCGTTACGTCCAACCCGTTCGTCCAACCCCGTTACGTCCAACCGTCCCCGTTACGGTCAACCCCGTTACGGTCAACCCCGTTACGTCCAACCCCGTCCAACCCCGTTACGTCCAACCCGTTAACCCAGTTACGTCCAACCCGTTACGGTCAACCCGTTACGTCCAACCCCGTTACGGTCCAACCCCGTTACGGTCAACCAACCTCAACCCGTTACGTCCAACCCGTTACGGCCAACCCCGTTACGTCCAGCCCCGTTACGGCCAACCCGTTCGTCCAACCCCGTTACGTCCAACCCGTTACGTCCAACCCGTTACGTCCAACCCGTTCGTCCAACCCGTTCGTTACGTCCAACCCGTTACGTCCAACCCCGTTACGTCCAACCCCGTTACGTCCAACCCCGTTACGTCCAACCCCGTTACGGCCAACCCCGTTACGCTCAACCCCGTTACGGTCAACCCTGTTACTTTATTTGGCACGTATGGGCACTTACTATAATAATGTTTTTTATTTAACCTCTTGGAGATGGAAAAATGAAGTGTTTTATGTAGTTGAACATTTGTGCTCTTTATGATAGAATGTAAATAAGTGACACTCAAAATGCATCACATTGGTGGAATGACACTCCTATGGGTTCTTTAGTTTTTAGTGAAAAAACAACAACTTGTCAATACATTTATAGTAAAAAAAGATAGAGGAAGATGGGGTTTTATAATGTCCTCATCAACCAATTAGTAGACATTACAGATGCCTACTCATAATTGGTTAAAATCACATGATGCAAACTGATGACGTCATTAGAAACACATTTCCTCAATCTGTTTTACTACAAAACCTGGAACAGTTGTGTTGATGTTGGAGTGGTGCTGAAGATGTAATAAGGAATCTCAAATATAAAATAGATTTTTGATTTGTTTAACACTTTTTTTGGTTACTACAGGATTCCATATGTGTTATTTCATAGTTTTGATGTCTTCACTACTATTCTACAATGTAGAAAATAGTAAAAAAAGAAAGAAAGAAAAACTAGTTGAGTGAGTAGGTATGTCCAAACTTGACTGGTACTCTATATTTTGGGGGGCAATTCCATTTTCTGGCAGAAAAGACAGTAAAATCACCAGGAATTCAGCAAAAACGTGTTTATTTTAGGAAATATGTTCACAAGTACTACCAGAAAAAAATAATTGCTTGTGTCTTAAAAAAAAAATGTTTTTATTTTCAAATACAATCTGTTTTTGGGCGTAGCTGTGGTCAATTTGCAGTGTACAAATTATTATAATTGTCTTCTGGACCTCCGACCATCAACCGACTAACATCAGCCTCTGGCTGAATCTAGTTGCCTACCCCTGTCCTAGTCTCTTTTATAATATAGGCTATTGTAGAGCGGCAGGTAGCCTAGTGGTTAGAGCATTGGACTAGTAGCAGGAAGTTTGCAAGATCGAATCCCCGAGCTGACAAGGTAAAAATCTGTCGTTCTGCCCCTGAACAAGTCAGTTAAACCCGCTGTTCCTAGGCTGTCATTGAAAATAAGAATTTGTTCTTTTAACTGACTTGCCTAGTTAAATAAAGGTTTTTAAAAAATCCACATAGTGCACTATTTTTGACCAGACTGATCAAAAGTAGTGTATTATATGGAAAAGTTATTTTGATTATAGCTTCATGACATTGGTTCAAGTGTAAACACACCTCTTTGAGGTAGTCTGAGGTCAGCTTAGTCCATTTGATCCTCAGTTTGGGGTTGGCCGGCAGTGACGCATCCCTGTGGAACTTACAGGGCAGGGTGGCATTACCCCCCCGCCTCGACACCACCTTGGACTGCTCCGTCACCACAGAGAGCTGAGGGCCATTCTCTGAAATAAAGGAATGGGTTAAACCATTAGTAATACAGGGGTGGTTCTCTCTTTGTACATTTCTCTATTTTTTTCTCTCTCATACAGTATCTCTCTCACTCTCTATTCCTAACTTCAACAACAACACTAACCCATTGTTTGGTTCTCTCTATCTTAACAAAAAATGGGCTGTTTTATATTCTCTGAATGGTATTTAACCTGTTTGTTATCACGTTATGCCATATGAAATCGATTAGCAAGATCTGGGCTTGGAAGCAGAGGCTTGCTCAATAGCTAAATAGATCCCATCTCTTTTATCCCAAAGTGAATTACAACATCCCTGTTGTTCAGCCCTGTCACAAAAACCATGTTGTTGTAATTTTCGAGTTAAACAATATAGTTCTACATTGTATTTTTAAAATATATATTATAATGTAGCATGTTGTGTAATGCTGATTTAATGTAAGTGACCAGAGTATTAGGAGAACCCCTGTAGTCAAATATCAGGTTCCAAAAATCTGTCTGAGATAATACTGTGTTTAGTATGATGATGTTTATAGATATAATAATAATAATAATATGAACTACTGCCAGTCAACCACACAGAACAACATTATGCTAAGAGTCTCACTAACATGTATTTCCATCCACATGCAAACAAATCGGTTTCCTACACCAGGTATAAAAACCACTCCAACGTCGAAATTGGACATGTCCTGAGGATGTCGGGAAATGCCTTGATAAACAGGCCACTAGGGGCAACAGTGAGTGTTAGTACCATCAAGTAGGGTGCTGTGGATTAGGGTGGTGGATAGGTGACTTCTGGCTCAGAAGGTTGGGTGTTTGATCCCAGTTGTGGAAACTAGTTTTACATTTTTGTTTGAACCCAATCCCAAAGGTTAAACCTTCGGAATGGGTGCCTGAACGTAATGTTTGAACTCACTGGTACAGTGAGGTTCTATAGTCTTACTGCTACAAGCGAAACTTCCATTTTCAATCACCCACCAGAAGCAACTTTCACTTTTTCAAAAACAATGATTGGTTTCTACAGTACTTCAATATATTTGATCCAGCACATAATGGTTGAGGGGTCGGTTTAAAGACCAGACCCCTCTGCTGTGACCATCCTCTGTAATATGATCCTCAAATCAGAATTGTAGTGGCTAATACATTTTTTGTTAGGGCAAATCAAGTCTGACATTTTAAAGTGGAAATTGAGAACCTTAGAAAACTTTTAAAATCTTGAATACACTCACTTCTTAAACCTTGAATGCACTACTCTCAGCAATAAAACAGGGATCAAATTAAGATCCTGCATCTGTACGTCCCTGTTAGGACCATACGAACCAATGGTGCACTGACTGACTGAGGGTACATTGATCCTATAGCAGTACTATACTGACTATAGGAGTGAGTTAGCACTTCCTCTCTCCAGCCAACTCAGTGAATCTGTCTCCTGAAACTACGATCGATGCTGAAGCTCATTTCTACACAAAAGTTCAACAGAACTGCTTACCACACACACAGTACAGTATACAGCTTTATCTGGTGAGCTGCACGCGACATACTACTTACTGCTGGTAGCACACTCTACCATAGCACTGTGTGTGGTAAAACCAACCTTTACATTGCCACTGCAGAAAGAGTACAGTAGCCAATACACATTCACTGCACTTGCTTTCTAAACATGACACAAACAGGGACATATCTGACCTGCAATCTGCCTCTACAGCCCAAATAAAGAGAGATAGCAGATAGGCTATCAGACAGAGAAAACAAGACCCCACATAGCATATCATTCAACAGTTGCAGTGCGTGAGGACACACACACACACACACACACATGCACACACACACAAACCGAGATAAGATGATACTATGAAACCACAGGAGACATTCCAGGAGTGTGTCATAAACGAAACACAGCGACAGGTAAATGTACATTTTTTTGCCACTCAGCACACACTCTTATCCAGAGTGACTTTCAATTAGAGGTGCTAGACTATCATTACATACACCAACACCCGCAGGCGTCTCTACCTTGTACATAGATGGTTCTGTAGTGCTCCAGTTCAGGGTATGCCGTGTCAAAGTTGTCGGCCAAGCTCAGAGAGACCAGGGCACAGATCAGCGCAGGAAGCATCTTCTGTCACTACACCCGGAGTCTGCTCACTGCACAAAGAGAGAGAGAGAGGGGGGGGGAGGTCAGGAAATCCTTAACCACCAGCAAAACACCTGCCTCCGTAAAGTGTGTGCCTGGCTTGTGTCGTCCGTGTGTGTGTGTGTGTGTTGTGTGTGTGCAAGTGCGTGTGTGTGACCTGAGAACATCCCTCTGTACAGAATATATATCTGCAGTGCTGTAGGTTCCCTCTGGAGCAGTCTGATTGCAATAGGAATGCAGCACTCTCTGTGTCCTTGTCACAGCAAGCACCCCCCCCCCCACACACACACACACCAGAGATATATAGGGCAGTAGCAGAAAGATTTATAGCACGGCAATGAGTAAGCGAAACTAGTTATTCTCACCGTCATCGCCGTCATCATGATAACTACAGAAAGTCATTATCCTCAATTACCATCGTCAATGTCATTACCACTCATCACCTCAATCCTTATCGTTATCATCATTGGCATTATTCTCACTATTACACTCTTATCAATGTCATCATCGGCATCCCTCTATCACAATCATCATCGACATAACCTATTCCTGAAAACATGCATCTCACATAATCCCTCTCCATATCACTAATCCCAACCGCACAGTGCGTGTCCACAGAGCCAGAGTACCTGTTCCCGTAGAACACTGAAGAAGAAGAGCGAGTACACACAGAGTACTACACACACAGAGAGAGGATCATATCGCGTCCCAGGGAGCCAGCCGGAGTGGAAACTTTGCCAAACACACTTTTCTCACCAGCGCCCTCACACATTATCCATCTTCAGCCCTGTCCACACACACACACACACACACACACACACACACACACACACACACACACACACACACACACACACACACACACACACACACACACACACACACACACACACACACACACACACACACACACACCACAAAATGAGAATAGGAGGACTCACCATCTCAACGTACAGAGTACACGCACACTCCTTCCCCTACTCCTAAAGAGTGTGTGTGAGCACAGCCATGCAAAAACACACAGTGTGTGAGCGGTGTGTGTGTGTGTGAGCGGTTTCTGTGTGAGCAGTGTGTGTGTGAGAGCGGTATGTGGTGAGTGGTGTGGGGGTTCTCCGCAGTCACTCTGATTGATCCTCAATTATTTTTTTTCCCTTCATTCACTCCCTCCATCCCCTAGTGCTGACGCACTGGCTGACACTGCCAGGTAGGGCTTCTGCAGTCAGCAGAACACTACTCTGCAGAGCACACACACACACACACTGATACAGTATGTACTAACGCACGAACGCACACCACCCTCATCCCCCTCCCAGCCTGAAAATAGCAATTAAGCAGACCAGGATGTGGGGAGTGATAAGAGAGGAGAGAGAGAGAGAGAGAGAGAGAGAGCGAGAGAGAGAGATGACGAGATGTCCTTTCCTCAGGGAAGGAGAGAGAGAAACAGCGAGAGAATCTCCTCAACTGAGTTCTCCTCTGCAGGAGAGAGAAATTAAGTGTAAAGTAACTTAGAGAGAGAGAGAGAGAAAGGGGAGGAGAGGGAGTGGGAGAGAGAGAGAGAGAGAGAGAGAGAGAGAGAGAGAAAGGGGGAGGAGAGGGCATGGGAGAGAGAGAGAGAGAAAGGGGGAGGAGAGGGAGTGAGAGAGAGAGAGAGAGAGAGAGAGAGAGAGAGAGAGAGAGAGAGAAAAGGGGGAGGAGAGGGAGTGGGGAGAGAGAGAGAGAGAAAGGGGAGGGAGGGAGGGAGGGAGAGAGAGAGAGAGAGAGAGAGAGAGAGAGAGAGAGAGAGAGAGAGAGAGAGAGAGAGAGAGAGAGAGAGAGAGAGAGAGAGAGAGAGAGAGAGAGAGAGGAGAGAGAGAGAAAGGGGAGGGGGAGAGGGAGGAGAGAGAGAGAGAGAAAGGGGGAGGAGAGGGCATGGGAGAGAGAGAGAGAGAAAGGGGGAGGAGAGGGAGTGAGAGAGAGAGAGAGAGAGAGAGAGAGAAAGGGAGGGGAGGGAGTGGGGAGATATAGAGAGGGAGTGGGGAGAGAGAGAAAAGGAGGATATGGAGTGGGGAGATATAGAGAGGGAGTGGGGAGAGAGAGAGAGAAAGGGGAGGAGAGGGAGGGAGTGGGGAGAAATAGAGAGGGAGTGGGGAGAGAGAGAGAGAAAGGGGAGGAGAGGGAGGGAGTGGGGAGATATAGAGAGGGAGTGGGGAGAGAGAGAGAGAAAGGAGAGGAGAGGGAGTGGGGAGAGAGAGAGAAAGGGGAGGAGATGGAGTGGGGAGATATAGAGAGGGAGTGGGGAGAGAGAGAGAGAAAGGGGAGGAGAGGGAGGGAGTGGGGAGATATAGAGAGGGAGTGGGGAGAGAGAGAGAGAAAGGGGAGGAGAGGGAGTGGGGAGATATAGAGAGGGAGTGGGGAGAGAGAGAGAGAAAGGGGAGGAGAGGGAAGGAGTGGGGAGATATAGAGAGGGAGTGGGGAGAGAGAGAGAAAGGGGAGGAGAGGGAGTGGGGAGATATAGAGAGGGAGCGGGGAGAGAGAGAGGGAAGGAGTGGGGAGATATAGAGAGGGAGTGGGGAGAGAGAGAGAAAGGGGAGGAGAGGGAAGGAGTGGGGAGATATAGAGAGGGAGTGGGGAGAGAGAGAGAAAGGGGAGGAGAGGGAGTGGGGAGATATAGAGAGGGAGTGGGGAGAGAGAGAGAGAAAGGGGAGGAGAGGGAAGGAGTGGGGAGATATATAGAGAGAAAGGGGAGGAGATGGAGTGGGGAGATATAGAGAGGGAGTGGGGAAAGAGAGAGAAAGGGGAGGAGAGGGAGTGGGGAGATATAGAGAGGGATTTGGGAGAGTGAGAGAAAGGGGAGGAGAGGGAGTGGGGAGATATAGAGAGGGAGTTGGGAGAGAGAGAGAAAGGGGAGGAGAGGGAGTGGGGAGATATAGAGAGGGAGTGGGGAGAGAGAGAGAGAAAGGGGAGGAGAGGGAGTGGGGAGAGAGAGAGAGAATGGGGAGGAGAGGGAGTGGGGAGATATAGAGAGGGAGTGGGGAGAGAGAGAGAGAGAAAGGGGAGGAGATGGAGTGGGGAGATATAGAGAGGGAGTGGGGAGGAGAGGGAGGGAGTGGGGAGATATAGAGAGGGAGTGGGGAGAGAGAGAGAGAAAGGGGAGGAGAGGGAGGGAGTGGGGAGATATAGAGAGGGAGTGGGGAGAGAGAGAGAGAAAGGGGAGGAGAGAGGGAGTGGGGAGATATAGAGAGGGAGTGGGGAGAGAGAGAGAAAAGGGGAGGAGAGGGAGTGGGGAGATATAGAGAGGGAGTGGGGGAGAGAGAGAGAGAAAGGGGAGGAGATGGAGTGGGGAGATATAGAGAGGGAGTGGGGAGGAGAGGGAGGGAGTGGGGAGATATAGAGAGGGAGTGGGGAGAGAGAG
This sequence comes from Oncorhynchus keta, assembly GCF_023373465.1. Classification (NCBI taxonomy): domain Eukaryota; kingdom Metazoa; phylum Chordata; class Actinopteri; order Salmoniformes; family Salmonidae; genus Oncorhynchus; species Oncorhynchus keta. The sequence goes on along the minus strand of NC_068426.1, from coordinate 34,752,310 downwards.
AGAGAAAGGGGAGGAGAGGGAGGGAGTGGGGAGATATAGAGAGGAGTGGGGAGAGAGAGAGAGAAAGGGGAGGAGAGAGGGAGTGGGGAGATATAGAGAGGAGTGGGGAGAGAGAGAGAGAAAGGGGAGGAGAGGGAGTGGGGAGATATAGAGAGGGAGTGGGGAGAGAGAGAGAGAAAGGGGAGGAGAGGGAGTGGGGAGAGAGAGAGAGAAAGGGGAGGAGAGGGAAGGAGTGGGGAGATATATAGAGAGAAAGGGAGGAGATGGAGTGGGGAGATATAGAGAGGGAGTGGGGAGCGAGAGAGAGAGAGAAGAGGGGGGAGAGGGAGTGGGGAGATATAGAGAGGGGAGTGGGGAGAGAGAGAGAGAGAAAGGGGAGGAGAGGGAAGGAGTGGGGAGATATAGAGAGGGAGTGGGGAGAGAGAGAGAGAAAGGGGGAGAGGGAGTGGGGAGATATAGAGAGGGAGTGGGGAGAGAGAGAGAGAGAGAGAAAGGGTGGGGAGAGGGAGTGGGGAGATATAGAGAGGGAGTGGGGAGAGAGAGAGAGAAAGGGGAGAAGAGGGAAGGAGTGGGGAGATATAGAGAGGGGAGTGGGGAGAGAGAGAGAGAAAGGGGGGAGAGGGAGTGGGGAGAGAGAGAGAAAGGGGAGGAGAGGGAGTGGGGAGATATAGAGAGGGGAGTGGGGAGAGAGAGAGAGAGAAAGGGGAGGAGAGGGAGTGGGGAGAGAGAGAGAGAGAAGGGGGGAGAGGGAGTGGGGAGAGAGAGAGAAAGGGGAGGAGAGGGAGTGGGGAGATATAGAGAGGGAGTGGGGAGAGAGAGAGAGAAAGGGGAGGAGAGGGAGTGGGGAGATATAGAGAGAGAAAGGGGGGAGATATAGAGAGAGAAAGACCAGCTCTGCAGCAGTATAAGGGATGCAGAGGTTTAGTATCAGTCAGACACGCCACATTGACCAGCCTTTAACACGGCTACTGTAGATTAAACACACAGTCCTCAAAGAAGGGAACAGGTGTGTATGTGCATGCAATCGCCTGTGTTCCCAATCACAGCCTATAACCCTGGGAACTCAAACACTCACACATATACGCACACACACACGGCATGTGTGTTTGTCACAATACCTGATGTCACCGGTAAAGACATTCCATTGGCCCATCTGTGTGGAGTGTAAACAGGCAGGAGTGTTTTACGGGCCAGGTGTGTGTGTGTGTGTGTGTGGTATGGTTTGGTTTCACTATCCTTGTGGGGGCCAGAAGTCCTGGTTTGGTTTAGTTTTAGGGTTAGGGGTTTAGGGTTAGGTTTAGGGGTTATGGAAAATCTGTTTTTTCTTACGGGAATAAATGTTTTGGTCTCCACAAGGATAGTAAAACACACTGTGTGTGTGGATGCTCATCAGCTGTGATGCTGCGATGATAGAGCTGGGTTGTGAATTATCTTATGAAGAGTCTAAGTGTCTCTGATGGAACTATAGACAACTAAGACCATGATGTTATGTTTGTTGAAGAAAGGACTGAAAGGGAACAGATACAGCTGTAGTGGAATACGAGAAGGATGTGGGAGACAGGTCGTCATTGTGAAGAAGAATTTGGTTTGGAAACACCTACTGACTCAAGTTTAAAATATATATATTTTTTTTACTATTTTCTAGATTGTAGAATAATAGTGAAGACATAAAAACTATGAAATAACACATATGGAATCATGTAGTAACCAAAAAAGTGTTAAACACATCAAAATAGATTTTAGATTTGAGATTCTTCAAAGTAGCCACCCTTTGCCTTGATGGCAGCTTTGCACACTCTTGGCATTCTCTCAACCAGCTTCACCTGGAATGCTTTTCCAACAGTCTTGAAGGAGTTCCCACATATGCTGACCACTTGTTGGCTGCTTTTACTTCACTCTGCGGTCCAACACTGTTGACAAACAAAATTATAGTCCCACTAAGCGCAAAACAGATGGGATGGCGTATTACTGAATAATGCTGTGGTAGCCATGCTGGTTAAGTTTGCCTTGAATTCTAAATAAATCACAGACAGTGTCACCAGCAAAGCACCCCCATATCATCACACCTGCTCCTCCATGCTTCACTGTGGGAACCACACATTCAGAGATCATCCGTTCACCTACTCTACGTCTCACAAAGACACGGCGGTTGGAACCAAAATTCTCAAATTTTGACTCATCAGACCAAAAGGACAGATTTCCACCTGTCTAATGTCCATTACTCGTGTTTCTTTCCCAAAGCAAGTCTTTCCTTATTATTAGTGTCCTTTAGTAGTGGGTTTCTTTGCAGCAATTTGACCATGAAGGCCTGATTCACACAGGCTCTTCTGAACAGTTGATGTTAAGATGTGTCTATTACTTGAACTCTGTGAACCATTTATTTAGGCTGAATACTGAAGTGCAGTTAACTCTAAGGAACTTATCCTCTGCAGCAGAATTAACTATAGGTCTTCCTTTCCTGTGGTGGTCCTCATGAGAGCCAGTTTCATCATAGCGCTTGATTGTTTTTGCGATTGCAATTGAAGAAACATTCAAAGTTCTTGAAGTTTTCTGCATTGATCGACCCTCATATCTTAAAGTAATGATGGACTGTCATTTCCCTTTGCTTATTTGAGCTGTTCTTGCCATAATATGGGCTTGGTATTTTACCAAATAGGGCTATCTTCTGTATACCATCCATATTTTGACACAACACAACTGATTGCTTGAAACGCATCAAGAAGGAAAGAAAATCCACAAATGAACTTTTATCAAGGCACACCTGTTAATTGAAATGCATTCCCTTATGAAGCTGGTTGAGAGAATGCCAAGGGTGTGCAAAGCTGTCATCAAGGCAAAGGGTAGCTACTTTGAAGATTCTTAATATAAAATATATTTGGATTTGTTTCACACTTTTTTGGTTACTGCACGATTCCATATGTGTTATTTCATAGATTTCTAATTAAGTCTAATCACATTGTATTCGTCACATGTGCTGAATACTTACAAGCCAAGCCCTTAACCAGCAATGCAGTTCAAGAAAGAGTTAAGAAAAATATTTACCAAATAAACTAAAGTAAAAAAGAATACAAAGTAACACAGTAAAAAAAAACATGAATGAGGCTATATACAGGGGGTATCGTTACCGAGTCAATGTGCGGGGTTACAGGTTAGACAAGGTCATTTTTTCCATGTAAGTCGGGGTTAAATGAACTATGCATAGATAATAAACAATGAGTAGCAGCAGTGTAAAAACAAATGAGGAGGAGGTGAGGTGTCAATGTAAATAGTCCGGGTGTCCAATTGATTAATTGTTCAGTAGCCTTATGGCTTGGGGGAAGAAGCTGTTTAGGATCCTTTTGGTCCGAGACTTGGTGCTACGGTACCGATTGCCGTGCGGTATGACTTGGGTGACTGGAGTCAAACCATTTTTTGGGCTTTCCTCTGACACCTCCTAGTATATAGGTTTTGGATGGCAGGAAGCTTTGCCCCAGTGATGTACTGGGCCATACGAACTACCCTCTCTAGTGCCTTACGGTGAGATACAGAGCAGTTGCCATACCAGGTGTTGATGCAACCGGTCAGTATGCTCTCAATGGTGCAGCTGTAGAACTTTTTGAGCATCTGGGGACCCATAACAAATCTTTTCAGTCTCCAGAGGGGGAAAAGGTGTTGTCGTGCCCTCTCTACGATTGCCTTGGTGTTTAGGGACCACAGTTTGTTGGTGATGTGGACACCAAGGAACTTGAAACTATCAACCTGCTCCACTACAGCGCTGTCGATGTTATTGGGTGCGTGCTCGGCACTCCTTTTCCTGTAGTCCATGATTAGCTCCTTTGTCTTGCTCACATTGAGAGAGAGGTTGTTGTCCTGGCACCATTTTCTCACTCGATCCTTCTGGAACAGCTTGTTTTGTTGTGGGCCATAGACATACTGTATAACCCATTGAAGGGTTTTGGAACCTCTAACCCTAGCAATTTGACTGTTATTAAACTCATGGGTACACTAACAAAGGCTACCAGTCTTGACTTCTATGGATTATGTGCCTACGGTTGGTATGCGGCTGTGAGTTTGCCTTTCACAACAATCAACATACAATCACGCCACAAACATACCGTTTGGGAAAGCAAATGCTGTCCTAACTAAATGTGTTTTGTGATAGATATTTTTAACATGATCATTTTTTTGATTAATAAAATATTGAATCACTTGTTTTCCTCAAACGAAGGGGATGATGACACAATCTTTTCCGAGAGGGAGGGTGTTTGATTTCATTAGTCCTCAACTTGTGGCTCAGACACTTCATTCAGGATAAATGGAGTTAGGACTTAAGCTTGCCTGCCCTGGAGCAAGTTAGTTCTGAAGAATTTGTTGCCATACAAATTTACCTGGCTACAAGGTGAGCCACTTTCATGGTACCGGTTATCCCAAGTTGAAGTCAGAGCTGACCAGAGTTACCCCGCTTACTCCTTCAACCTGATTTGTAGTATAGGGCTCATGACAAAGCCCTCTCTGTTGCCATCTCCTTGGTCCCACCTCTATAGCACTGTTCTCCCAGTTCACCCCCCAACAAACTGATCGCTGTGTCTGTGAATGCATCCACACACACACACAACACTACCGCCATCTACAAACAATTAACAAACCAATCAGTAATTAGGAATTGATGATTCATCAAAATGAGATGGTAATTGAGTACTGAATGACTCCAACTACTTAATCAGCTTATTGATATGCCACACCTGTCAGGTGGATGGACTATTTGAGAGAAATAAGCTTTTAGTGCGTATAGAACATTTCTGGGATCTGTTATTTCAGCTCATGAAACATGGGACCAACACTTTACATGTGGAGTTTATATTTTTGTTCTGTGGAGCTTCCCTGTATGTGAGGACACTATAAACCCTGACCTTTATAGCCCAGGAGTTAGATTGGCTGCCCTAATCATAGATGTAAGTAGAGTTCCTGTCTACCATGAGTAATTGGGAATCAGTGTGCGTGTGTCAGTGCTCAACAGGCCTCTACTCACTCTTTGAGGTGTCTGTATGGACATGATGCCACACGTCTCTATGGGGCCAAATCATGGGGGGGGTCATTGCTAATGTTCTTTAGAACTTTCAGGGAAGTTGCATTCACTGTGCAATCTGAGTTCACACATTGTTCAGAATAACTGCTGCCGACTGTCAAAAAAAGCCCCTTTAGGAGAAATGAAACAAGCAGATTGCAGAGCTTCCTTTGTTCACAATTGTTCGCAATTTACTTTGATAATGAGTTCCTGATTCTCAGAGATGGATTGCATACTGAGAGAGAAATACAGAGAGGGAGGGAGGGAGGAAGTAGAAAGAGAGACAGGGAGGGAGGGAGAGAGGGACACAAAGATCCCAGCTACCAACAAACGTTCTGAAAGCTTGAGAGAATGCTCTGAATATGTTTGTTTCCAACATAATGGCCCTAACGCTTATACGCGAGTGAAGTTCTGGTAGTCATCAGCAACCGCTGAATAGCATAGCGCCACAGTCAAATAATATTCCTAAAAATATTCATATTCATGAAATCATAAGTGCAATATTGCAAAACACAGTTTAGCCTTTTGTTAATCCCCCTGTTGTCTCAGATTTTGAAATTATGCTTTACAGCAAAAGCAATCCAAGCATTTGTGTAAGTTTATCGACCGCATGACAAAACATTAAGTACACTTAGCATCAGGTAGCTTGGTCACGAAAATCAGAAAAGCAATCAAATTAATCATTTACCTTTGATGATCTTCGGATGTTTTCACTCACAAGACTCCCAGTTACACAACAAATGTTCCTTTTGTTCCATAAAGATTATTTTTATATCCAAAATACCTCCCAGACCTCCTCCCTATAGGCTGTCTCATCGTTGTCGGTAATCAGGTCTACCACTGTTGTGTCATCACCAAACTTAATGATGGTGTTGGCGTCGTGTTCAGCCACGCAGTCGTGGGTGAACAGGGAGTACAGGAGGGGACTAAGCATGCACCCCTGAGGGGCCCCTGTGTTGATGTCTACCCTTACCACCTGGGGGACGGCCCATCAGGAAGTCCAGGATCTAGTTGCAGAGGGGGGGTTCAGTACCAGGGTCTTTAGCTTAGTGATGAGCTTTGTGGGTCCTATTGTGTTGAACGCGGAGTTGTAGTCAGTGAACAGCATTCTCACATAGGTGTTCCTTTTGTCCAGGTGGGAAAGTGCAGTGTGGAGTGCGATTGCGATTGTGTCCCCTGTGTTGGTGGGGAGTTGTTTTCTGTTTTGTGTTGTTTCACCTGACAGGACTGTTTCGTTTCTTACATTCTCGTTGTTGCTTTTGTTTCGTGTTCTGTTATATTAAAATATTAACATGGACACTTACCACGCTGCGTGTTGGTCCGATCTTGACTACTCTTCCTCAGACGAAGAGGAGAACCGTTACACCTGTATTGACTCTTTGCCTGTTTGATGGTTAGTCTGTAATAAAGAATAACCCTGGAATGAGTAGGTGTGTACACATTTTTGACTGGTGCTGTATATCTTTTCACATGTCTGTCAGTCTGTCCCTCGCATCGATTCAACAACACAGGACAACTCCCAGTTGCTGATCATGTTCAGTTACAACATCAAGCAAGTGAGCTACGGGCAACACACTGTGATTACAGTCCAGAGTAAATACAGAGAGAGAACAAGACAGAAAGAGAGAGAGATTGTACTTGGAGTGTATGTATCAACAGTTAGACAAACGATCGGGATACAATATCAAAGAACAGCTGATGGTGAGACAGAGAGCAAGAGCAAGACAGAGACATACACGCACATACACACACAAACGCACACTTAAGGTGCTCATTGCCAAGATCAAATATAAAGTATACAGATGATGTCACAGTAATCTAAGTGCTGGGAGGGTTCTTACTTAAACACTCAAATCAGTCTGTCACACACACACACACACACACACACACACACACACACACACACACACACACACACACACACACACACACACACACACACACACACACACACACACACACACACACACACACACACACACACTGGCTGTCTGGCTAAGACATTGCAATCAGGCTATCACAGTGAAAACCAGCTGGCGCCCTCACTTTATATTTCCATTCCTAATTTGGGAACACAGTTCTGGGAACATGTCTATTAACCTCTACATGACAATCACACACAGACTAATGGTTAATGCAACAGAGAATGGGGTTTACACTGTCATCTTTACGAGAACTTGGCATTTAAAGGGATAGTTCACCCAATGACCAAATGACTGGTGTGTTCCCTTGCCTGAAAGTAGCTGTGCCAAGGAAGACTGAAATCCACACTCTGGGCACAAATCACCTCAAAGTAACTATCCCTTTAAAGCGTTGACCCCTTTCCCATATTGATGAATGAACGTGTGCCAAGCTCTTTCACAAGGCACTCAGGACACTGGAGATGACTAAAGCTTTTGGGTTAACTTGTGGACACATACACACACTTAGGGAGCATCGGTGGAGGGTTGCACAAACACTTTCCAGCACAGACTTAAAGCAAACTGAGTGAGGACTCCAAGACAAATATGTCCAAGAAACACTGTGAGGTCTCCCACCTCCAATCCAATCCTCTTCCACCCCATGGGCCCCTGGTTTTGGCCCTCTCCAGCCTCCATCCACCCTTTGGCCACTGGGTCCATGCTCTGGCTTTGTGTCTGGCAACCCACATCACCAGCAATAATATGATTTGGGGAATCATTGTTTCCGTCCTTTCTGTTTTTCACTGAGTGGATTAGAATGAAAAGACAATAATATAATTCCCTTAATAAACGATTGTTGAATTTCTTATCTCGTAAACCTGTGCCATTCACCTGGATGTCGCTTACAATAGGAGATATTCCAAAAGATGCATTATTCTGAAGTGGAGATTTTATCCCACTAGGTACAGCTTTTATAACAGTGTCAGTGCCTTGTATATTTCCATAAATTCTCTCCTGGTAAATAGATTCCTACCGTAATATCGACCCATTAGTCCATATAAAACATTTATGAGGTGAAAAGTTGTGTTAAAACAGCAAACCCCAGCACATTAAAGCCTGCTTGTGAAAAGCCGCCAATTTCACAGGAGATTTGCCCACAATATACGGACGTGGTAGTAAAAGAAATGAAGCCCTCCGAGCTTCTGAAAAACAAAATGAGGTATAATATTCCGGAAACTATGAGGATTGATTTATGTACCTTTTAACCCAGTTGAATTTTGATACCTGATTGAAGAGAGTGAAGTCGAAGACATTTAGACCGCCATCACGATCCCTGTTGGTCGAGGATGTCTATTCCCTCTGCGATATTTTATTGGGCTTCATCGTTTGATGTAAACTGGCGCCGTGCTAAAGTAAAGTAAAGGAGATCTCCTTTAACATTATCCATATATTTCATCCGTGTAATAGCTTGATTTCTAAATATATATACGTTACCAGTGAATGCAGTTTTTGTGAACTAGAAACGGAATTTATTGAACACTTATTCTGTCATTGTTTACAGAGTGAGGTGTTCTGGACTGATCTTGGCAACAAAATGCATACAACCATTGGAATATCTAAGTTTGATATATTATTTTACCACACTGATTCCACAATTGAACGTGAGTATGTCATAAATCTCTTTATTTTATTAGGAAAAATGTTCATACACAAATCTAAATTTATGAAGAAAAAGCCCCTTTTCTTATTTTTAAAAATCGGATTTGGAAAACTATTTAGAGTCATTAAAACGTATACGAAAACAAAATGTCCAAAAAATGGATTTGCTACATGTCTGTATTTGAATTGATAGAACGTGGATTTGCATTATAATTTTTGTTTCTTCTCTTATTTCTTTGTGGAATCCTTGTCCCTGCCATAGATCACATATCAGGCTCTCTCCGGGGAACAGGACAACACAACCACTCCCAGTGTTTGTGTGTATGCGTGCCTGCATGTTTTCATACGTGGCCTCGGCCACTGAAAGGGGCACAAAATGTCTGGTTGGCGGTGAGTAACCAGATAGCCAGTCGGTGACATAACATTATGACTGGGCACCGACTGACGGATTGTCCTCCATTAATGTTAATTTATGACCGTCATCAAAATGTCACTGAGTCCACTTTCAGAGCTCCTTACAACCTTAGCTACATTCTATAGGTTGGAGGAGAAAAGAGGGTGACCAGGACATACCCAGTGACCAATGACTAGTGCCGGCCTTATTTACGACCAAACACACGTACCAGAGAGGACAATTAACCCTCACAAATCCTTTCCCTAGGCCAGGCATAAAACAGGCTCTCTGGCTAGAGTTAAACACTCTGTGGAATCATCCCCAGCGCACATACTCCTTGGGAGTCTGTCCGAGCAGCACCAAGACTAAACCAGGACTGCAGAATGACAGGCACGTCCCAACAGTAACCAGCTATAGTGACATTCTGATGGACTGTGACTGTGAGACGACTGGGATCCTGCAGTTCATCACTGAGCTGATTTTTTTTTGATGAGTCATCATGCCTCTGTGAGGAGTGACGGACACACACACACACACACACACACACACACACACACACACACACACACACACAAAATATGTCTACACATGGTATTAAAATGTGTCTCACCTGTTCACGGTGTCTGCATTGGGACCGGATTCCCTGTATGGAAATTATTTGACAGCTAATCTTTCAAAATAATACCTATTATGTATTTATTTTAAGACACATATTGGTGCCATAAGTCAATGGCACAACCTGTCAATGATATTACAAGGCGGGATAATAATGATTTAAATCAGGGATGGGCAACTGTCCCCCCCTTTTGTAGGCCTGTGGATTTTTTTACCCATCAAAGTTGCCCATCCCCGATTTATGGTTTCACTGTCAAGATCTGTTCACACTTGTAAGATGTTCAGACACACTGCATGCCTGACTACTTCCGGAGGTGGTCAGGAAGGTCTGTTCACAATCAGATCACAATGTGTCTTTTTAATCATCTACACCTGTCTGAAAATGTGGGCCCAATCAGAATGTGGACACGATCAGGACTAAGGATGCATGTTAGCACCAGGTATAAATGGGGCTAGAGGGTCAGCAAAGAGCCTACACTCTTAGAGAAAAGGGTTCCAAAATGGTTCTACGGCTGTCCCCATAGGAAACCCTTTTGGGTTCCAGGTAGAACCCTTTGTAGAAAGGGTTCTATATCACAGGATGTTGGTGGCACCTTAATTGGGGAGGACAGGCTTGTGGCAACGGTTGGAGAGGAATAGGTGGAATGGTATAAACTACATCAAACACATGATTTCCATTTGTTTGATGCTGTTCCATTCGCTCGTTTCCAGCCATTATTATGAGCAGTTCTCCCCTCAGCAGCCCCCACTCTTCTATGTGGAACAAAAAGGGTTCTCCCTGCAACCATAAAGGGTTCTTCAAAGGGTTCTCTTATGGGGACAGCTGAAGATCCTTTTAAGGTTCTAGACAGCACCTTTTTTTTACTAAGAGTGTATTCCTTAGTCTCGTGACATCATCATCAACTGAGAGAGAGAGAGAGAGAGTAAGAGAGTAAGAGAGTAAGAGAGTAAGAGAGTAAGAGAGTGAGAGAGTGAGAGAGAGAGAGAGAGAGAGAGAGAGAGAGAGAGAGAGAGAGGAGGAAGGAAGGAAGGAAGGAAGGAAGGAAGGAAGGAAGGAAGGAAGGAAGGAAGGAAGGAAGGAAGGAAGGAAGGAAGGAAGGAAGGAAGGAAGGAAGGAAGGGGAAGTAAGAAAAAATGAGAGAGGATGAAGCCAAAAGACTTCAGAACTACCTTCAGGGATGGCTACCATCCTCATCGAGAGCTACTGGAGGACAAATACTGGGTGTTCCCTGTGGGCTTTCGTTCCAGCCCTGCTCTTGCTCACTATGCATCTGCTCATCGGGACATTTATTAGCTTCAGCCGTGTGAGTAGAGTTGTCCCCCAACCGAGTGTTACGAAACACTTACTTTGTGTCTGTCCAAGGGGACTCACTGTCTGAACCTATAACAGCCCAGGTGTCCTCGCCCTGCACTCTCTGGCTACACATCAGGACACACACACACACACACACACACACACACACACACACACAGGAGCTGTAATGCTATATTCCATCTCCCCTAGTGACCATGCAGAGTATTACAACACTCAGGTACTCGACTCCACTAACAATCCCCAATCACAGCTAATCGTCATATTACATTTGTTTACATGTAGCAGCCTCACAGCAGCCCAGGGGAGCTCTTGGCAGCGAGTGTGTAGGGACAGAGAGGGTGAAGATAAGCTCTATAGGAAGTAAATGCACGGGTTCCATTTCATGCTTATTTAACTGACACACCCAAACATTAATCTGGAGCAAGGAACTTTGATGGGGGTGGGGGCTATAAAAAATCAGAACTCATCATGAGGGCCTCAGTGGCTCGCGGGTCTGCAAACCAAAATACATACCCTCACATGCAGTCAGAGCCGGCCATAGCCTTTAAGGGGCCCGTAGCTACATTTTGATCACCAGTGCCAGGAGCGCCGGATGCATTATCTCAGAAACGGACGCCTTCCTGGGTTTTCTTGCATGACAGTGTTTAGGGTTTTGGTGCAAAAAAAACAAAAAAAACATCCAGCCAGTCCTGTGGCTGAAAACAGCTCGTTGATGAGATAGGTCGAGGGAGAATGGTAATAATCGCGCAAGCGAACAGTCGGAGTGCAACAGCGGTGTGCAGAGCGGCGTCTCGGAACGCACAACTCATCGATCCTTGTCCCAGATGGGCTATTGCAGCAGACAACGCCACTGGGTTCCACTCCTTTCAGCTAAAATCAAGAAGAAGCGGCTCTAGCAGTGGAGGCTGCTGAGGGGAGGACGGCTCATAACAATGACTGGAATGGAATCAATGGAATGGCATCAAATACATGGAAACCATGTGTTTAGTGTATTTGATACCATTCCACCCATTCCACTCATACACATTAAACTGGCCGATGAATGTATAATTATATATATATACAGTGCCTTCAGAAAGTTCACACCCCTTGAATTTTTCCACATTTTGTTACATTACAGCCTCATTCTAAAATGTATTAAATAAATAACAAATAGTCAGCAATCTACACACAATACCCATCCATATAAGCAAAAACAGGTTTTTAGACATTTTGGAAAATGTATAAAAGAACAAAAATAGAAATACCTTATTTACATAAGTATTCAGACCCTTTGCTATGAGAATCGAAGTTGAGCTCGGGTGTATCCTGTTTCCATTGATCATCCTTGAGAGGTTTCTACAACTTGATTAGAGTCCACCTTTGGTAAATTCATTTGATTGGACAGGATTTGGAAAGGCACACATCTGTCTATATAAGGTGCCAGAGTTGGCAGTGCATGACAGAGCAAAAACCAAGCCATGAGGTCGAAGGAATTGTCTGTAGAGCTTCGAGATCTGGGGAAGGGTACCAAAAAATGTCTGCAGCATTGAAGGTCCCCAAGAATACATTGGCCTCCATCATTCTTAAATGGAAGTTTGGAACCACCAAGACTCTTCCTAGAGCTGTCCACCTGGCCAAACTGAGCAATCGAGGGAGAATGGCCTTGGTCAGGGAAGTAACCAAGAACCCGATGGTCACTCTGACAGAGCTCCAGAGTTCCTCTGTGGAGATGAGAGAACCTTCCCCATGGCACTATCCCACTTCGGTGAAGCATGGTGGTGGCAGCATCATGCTGTGGGAATGTTTTTCAGTGGCAGGGACTGGGAGACTAGTTAGGATCGAGGCAAAGATGAATGGAGCAAAGTACAGAGAGATCCTTGATGAAAACCTGCTCCAGAGCACTCAGGACCTCAGACTTGGGCGAAGGTTCACCTTCCAGCAGGACAACGACCCTAAGCACACAGCCAAGATAATGCAGGAGTGGCTTTTGGGACAAGTCTTTGAATGTCCTTGAGTGGCCCAGTCAGAGCCCAGACCTGAACCCAATCGAACATCTCTGGAGAAACATGCAGCGATGCTCCCAATCCAACCTGACAGAGCTTGAGAGGATCTGCAGAGAAGAATGGGAGAAACTCGAAAAAAAATACAAGTGTGCCAAGCTTGTAGAGTCATATCCGAGAAGACTCAATATTGTATGTGTGTAGATTGATGAGGGGGAAAAACTATTTCATCAAATTTAGAATTAGGCTGTAATGAAAAATCAAGGGGTCTGAATAGTTTCCGAAGGCACTGTATATAAATACATAGGGCATAGATATACAGAGCCATCAGAAAGTTGTAATACCCTTTGACTTGTTCCACATTTTGTTCTTACAGCCTGAATTCAAAACATATTACATTCACCCCTCTACACACAATACTCCATAATGACAAAGAGAACACGTTTTTAGAAATGTTTGCAGATTAAATACAAAAATATATCATTTACATAAGTATTGACACCCCTGAGTCAATACATGTTAGAATCACCTTTGGTAGCGATTACGGCTGTGAGTCTTTCTGGATTAGTCTCTAAGAGCTTTGCACACGTGGATTGTACATTATTTGCACATGATTCTTTTTTTAAATTCTTCAAGCTCGTTCAAGTTGGTTGTTGATCATTGCTAGACAGCCATTTTCAAGTCTTGCCATGGATTTTCAAGCCAATTGAAATCAAACTATAACTAGGCGACTCGGGAATATTACATGTAGTCTTGGTAAGCAACTCCAGTGTATAATTGTACATGTTTTTTTTTAGGTTATTGTCCTGCTGACAGGTGCATCAAAGCTGGGACCGAGAGACTGAAAAACAGCTTCTATCTCAAGGCCATCAGACTGTTAAACAGCCACCACTAACATTGAGTGGCTGCTGCCAACACACTGACTCAACTCCAGCCACTTTAATAATGTGAATTGATGGGAAATTATGTAAAATATATCACTAGCCACTTTAAACAATGCTACCTAATATAATGTTTACATACCCTACATGATTCATCTCATATGTATACGTATATACTGTACTCTATATCATCTACTGCATCCTTATGTAATACATGTATCACTAGCCACTTTAACTATGCCACTTTGTTTACATACTCATCTCATATGTATATACTGTACTCGATACCATCTACTGCATCTTGCCTATGCCGCTCTGTACCATCACCATCATATATCTTTATGTACATATTCTTTATCCCCTTACACTTGTGTGTATAAGACAGTAGTTTTGGAATTGATAGATAGATTACTTGTTGGCTATTACTGCATTGTCGGAACTATAAGCACAAGCATTTCGCTACACTCGCATTAACATCTGCTAACCATGTGTATGTGACAAATAAAATTTGATTTGATTTGTATCCCAGTGTCTGTTGGAAAGCAGATTGAAGCATGTTTCCCTCAAGGATTTTGCCTGTGCTTGGCACTATTCCATTTCTTTTAATAGTAAAAAACTATTAAACAAGCATACCCATAACATAATGCAACCACCACCACGCTAGAAAATATGACACTCACACTCAGTGATGTGTTGTGCTAGATTTGCCCAAAACATAACGCTCTGCATTCAGGACATAAAGTTAATTTCTTTGCCACATTTTTACTTGCAAACAGGATGCATATTTTTTATTCTGTACAGGCTCCCTTCTTTTCCCTCTGTCAATTAGGTTAGTATTGTGGAGTAACTACAATGTTGTTAATCCATCCTCAATTTTCTATCACAGTCATTCAATTCTGTAACTGTTTTAAAGTCACCATTGGCCTCATGGTGAAATCCCTGAGTGGTTTCCATCCTCTCTGGCAAATTAATTAGAAATGACACCCGTATCTTTGTAGTTAGAGGGTGCATTGGTACACCTTCCAAAGTGTAATTAATAACTTCACCATACTCAAAGGGATATTCAATGTCTGCTTTTTATATTTTAACCCATCTACCAATAGCCGCCCTTTGCAAGGCATTTGAAACCCCCCCTGGTCTTTGTGGTTGAATCTGTGTTTTAAATTCACTGCACGACTGAGGGACCTTACAGATAATTGTGTGTAAGATGAGGTAGTCTACAGAGATGAGCTCACTCACTCTATATTATTGCATATAGAGTGAGTCCATGCAACTTACAGTTAAAGTCGGAAGTTTACATACACTTAGGTTGGAGTCATTAAAACTTGTTTTTCAACCACTCCACAAACGTCTTGTTAACAAACTATAGTTTTGGCAAGTCGGTTAGGACATCTACTTTGTGCATGACACAAGTAATATTTCCAACAATTGTTTACAGACAGATGATTTCACTTATAATTCACTGTATCACAATTCCAGTGGGTCAGAAGTTTACTATGCCTTTAAACAGCTTGTAAAATTCCAGAAAATTATGTCATGGCTTTAGAAGCTTCTGGTAGGCTAATTGACATCATTTGAGTCAATTGGCGGTGTACCTGTGGATGTATTTCAAGGCCTACCTTCAAACTCAGTGCCTCTTTGCTTGACATCATGGGAAAATGAAAAGAAATCAGCCAAGACCTCAGAAACAAAATTGTAGACCCCCAGAAGTCTGGTTTATCCTTGGGATCAATTTCCAAACACCTGAAGGTACCACATTCATCTGTACAAACAATAGTATGCAAGTATAAACACCATGGGACCACGCAGCCGTCATACCACTCAGGAAAGAGACGTGTTCTGTCTCCTAGAGATGAACGTACTTTGGTGCGAAAAGTGAAAATCAATACCAGAACAACAGCAAAGGACCTTGTGAAGATGCAGGAGGAAAAATGTACAAAAGTATCTATATCCACAGTAAAAATGACTCCTATATGGACATAACCTGAAAGGCCGCTCAGCAAGGAAGAAGCCACTGCTCCAAACCGCCATAAAAAAAAGCCAGACTACGGTTTGCAACTGTACATGGGGACAAATATCGTACTTTTTGGAGAAATGTCCTCTGGTCTGATGAAACAATAATAGAACTGTTTGGCCATAATGACCATCGTTTTGTTTGAATGATAAAGGGGGAGGCTTGCAAGCCGAAGAACACCATCCCAACCGTGAAGCACGGGGGTGGCAGCATCATGTTGTGGGGGTGCTTTGCTACAGGAGGGACTGGTGCACTTCACAAAATAGATGGACTTACTTTGGGAAGCTTGTGGAAGGCTACCCGAAACGTTTGACCCAAGTTAAACAATTTAAAGGCAACGCTACCAAATACTAATTGAGTGTGTGTAAACTTCTGACCCACTGGGAATGCGAACGAAGAAATACTATTATTCTGACCTTTCACATTCTAAAAATGAAGTGGTGATCCTAGCTGACCTAAGACAGGGAATTAGTACTAGGATTAAATGTCAGGAATTGTGAAAAACGGAGTTGAAATGTATTTGTAAGTGAACTTCCGACTTCAACTGTATTATGCAACTTATGAAGCACATTTTTACTCCTTTAGTTATTTAGGCCGTAACAAAGGTGTTGCATTCTTATTGACTGAAGACATTTCAGCTTTCCATTTTCAGACCATTTTTTTTGTTGAAAAAAAGTAATTCCACTTCGACATTATGGGGTATAGGCCTGTGACAACAAAAAAAATCTCAATGTAATCCATTTTAAATTCAGGCTATAACATAACAAAATGTGGGGAAAGTCAAGGGGTGTGAATACTTTCTGAAGGCTCTGTATATAGTGCTTGTTGTTGTTTGTTTTTGATGGCATATTGATCCATTCAAAAGTGGGGCCAGTTGCCCATGCCTGATCTTGAGAAAAAACATTATTGGTTATTATATTTCTGCAACAATTAAGTCAGACTATGCACGTTTATACACACACTTACAGCTCGTCTTTCTGATTTAGGATTAAGGTATTGGACAAAAGGTTTTTAAAAAAATGTGTTGAGGGGGGGTTAGGCTCTGGACTGTCTTCAGACATTTGGCTGGTGAGGGAGACTACTCTGCAGGCCATCTGAGAGAGTAGGAGGTGAGGACATGGTTCAGGAGGACACGGTTTAGGGGGTAGAGGGTTAGGGAGACATGAGTTGCACTCTGGATAGTGTCACTGTCTCGCCTGAGGTCAGCTGACTGAGCAAGCCAATCTATGGGCTTCAGATTAGATTGCAGCCTACATACAGTAAACCCTGTGGTTTGGTAGGCATTCTGAGGGGCTAGACACATCTACTACAGGCACCCCAATTGTTTATAGACACTGATATGTGTGTCTGTGCAATACTACAAATGTCTTGAACTCCCACTACTTATATATGGGCAGATATCGTAGATATGGTATTGCCAGATATGTTAGTTCACTTCATTACTTAATAAGGTAACTCTATTTCCTATAAGCATGGCTTGGAACACTAGAAATGCTGTCCCTCCCTTCATTCATCCATTATCTGACCTAAAGAGTGGACTACTATTCACTCTGTAGCCCAAAACCAGACCTTGTGTTTGTAGTCCTTGGGCATTAGTCTAAACTACACTGCACACACACCCAGTGGCCAGGCATCCCCCACCTCAAAGAGCCTCTATGTGACTCTCATGGTATGCGTCTCTTGGGTTAGAGAATGAATAAACTAAGGTTTATGTTAGAGAGTGAACATAGTCAGGTTTATGTTAGAGAGTGAACATAGTCAGGTTTATGTTAGAGAGTGAACATGGTCAGATTTAAGTTAGAGAGTGAACATAGTCAGGTTTATGTTAGAGAGTGAACATAGTCAGGTTTATGTTAGAGAGTGAACATAGTCAGGTTTATGTTAGAGAGTGAACATAGTCAGGTTTATGTTAGAGAGTGAACATAGTCAGGTTTATGTTAGAGAGTGAACATAGTCAGGTTTATGTTAGAGAGTGAACATAGTCAGGTTTATGTTAGAGAGTGAACATAGTCAGGTTTATGTTAGAGAGTGAACATAGTCAGGTTTATGTTGTTTATGTTTTATTTATTTTAACCTTTATTTAACCAGGCAAGTCAGTTAAGAACATATTCTTATTTTCAATGACGGCCTGGGAACAGTGGGTTAACTGCCTGTTCAGGGGCAGAACGACAGATTTGTTGTACCTTGTCAGCTCGGGGGTTTGAACTCGCAACCTTTCTAGTCCAACGCTCTAACCACTAGGCTACGCTGCCGCCCCAAATGTTAGAGAGTGAACATAGTCAGGTTTATGTTAGAGAGTGAACATTGTCAGGTTTATGTTAGAGAGTGAACATAGTCAGGTTTATGTTAGAGAGTGAACATAGTCAGGTTTATGTTAGAGAGTGAACATTGTCAGGTTTATGTTAGAGAGTGAACATAGTCAGGTTTATGTTAGAGAGTGAACATAGTCAGGTTTATGTTAGAGAGTGAACATTGTCAGGTTTATGTTAGAGAGTGAACATAGTCAGGTTTATGTTAGAGAGTGAACATAGTCAGGTTTATGTTAGAGAGTGAACATAGTCAGGTTTATGTTAGAGAGTGAACATAGTCAGGTTTATGTTAGAGAGTGAACATTGTCAGGTTTATGCTAGAGAGTGAACATAGTCAGGTTTATGTTAGAGAGTGAACATAGTCAGGTTTATGTTAGAGAGTGAACATTGTCAGGTTTATGTTAGAGAGTAAACATAGTCAGGTTTATGTTAGAGAGTGAACATAGTCAGGTTTATGTTAGAAGTGAACATAGTCATAGTCAGTTTATGTTAGAGAGTGAACATAGTCAGGTTTATGTTAGAGAGTGAACATAGTCAGGTTTATGTTAGAGAGTGAACATAGTCAGGTTTATGTTAGAGAGTGAACATTGTCAGGTTTATGTTAGAGAGTAAACATAGTCAGGTTTATGTTAGAGAGTGAACATTGTCAGGTTTATGCTAGAGAGTAAACATAGTCAGGTTTATGTTAGAGAGTGAACATAGTCAGGTTTATGTTAGAGAGTGAACATTGTCAGGTTTATGTTAGAGAGTGAACATAGTCAGGTTTATGTTAGAGAGTGAACATAGTCAGGTTTATGTTAGAGAGTGAACATAGTCAGGTTTATGTTAGAGAGTGAACATAGTCAGGTTTATGCTAGAGAGTGAACATAGTCAGGTTTATGTTAGAGAGTGAACATAGTCAGGTTTATGCTAGAGAGTGAACATAGTCAGGTTTATGCTAGAGAGTAAACATAGTCAGGTTTATGTTAGAGAGTGAACATAGTCAGGTTTATGTTAGAGAGTGAACATAGTCAGGTTTATGTTAGAGAGTGAACATAGTCAGGTTTATGTTAGAGAGTGAACATAGTCAGGTTTATGTTAGAGAGTGAACATAGTCAGGTTTATGCTAGAGAGTGAACATAGTCAGGTTTATGTTAGAGAGTGAACATAGTCAGGTTTATGTTAGAGAGTGAAACATAGTCAGGTTTATGTTAGAGAGTAAACATAGTCAGGTTTATGTTAGAGAGTGAACATAGTCAGGTTTATGTTAGAGAGTAAACATAGTCAGGTTTATGTTAGAGAGTAAACATAGTCAGGTTTATGTTAGAGAGTAAACATAGTCAGGTTTATGTTAGAGAGTGAACATTGTCAGGTTTATGTTAGATCATGAACATAGGTCTTTATGTTACCATCGAGTGAACATCTGTCAGCTTTATGGCTTGCAATTAGCCTGGGGACATAGTCAGGTTTATGTTAGACAATGAACATAGTCAGGTTTATGTTAGAGAGTGAACATGTCAGGAAAATGAACATACTGTAATTTATGTTAGAGTGTGAACATTATCAGGTTTATGTTAGAGATGTAACATCCTGTCAGATGTTTATGTTAGTTCTGGAGAGTGGTGAGAAACATAGTCAGGATTGCATGTGATAAGAGAATGATTTAGCAAGGGGACGAGGTTATGTTTGAGGTTGTATGTAAGATCATGAACAAGGTCTCTTCTACCTTCGGGTTCTCTCTCTGTCAGCTTTATATAGGCTTGCAATTAGCCTGGGGACAAGGTTAAGTTCATGTGTGTAGGAAAATGAACATACTGTAATTTCATGTTCATGTGTGTCCGGACTCATTATGAACGTTATGATGTAACATCCTGTAGATGTTTCACCAGTTCTGGAGAGCTGGTGAGAAACCTTCTATGACTAATAGATTAACAATGAAAATGCTGGAAAAATGAACAGTACGCGGCTCAAACAGAACACAGACTCTGTTACTGGTGGGTTAGGCCTGGGTGGCTTATTTAGTCCTGGGTGGGGTATTTGTGCATTTAGTCCTGGGTGGGGTATTTGTGCATTTAGTCCTGGGTGGGGTATTTATGCATTTAGTCTTGGGTGGGGTATTCGTGCATTTAGTCCTGGGTGGGGTATTTATGCATTTAGTATTGGGCGGGGTATTTATGCATTTAGTCTTGGGCGGGGTATTTATGCATTTAGTCCTGAGTGGGGTATTTATGCATTTAGTCCTGAGTGGGGTATTTGTGCATTTAGTCCTGAGTGGGGTATTTATGCATTTAGTCCTGGGTGGGGTATTTATGCATTTAGTCCTGGGTGGGGTATTTATGCATTTAGTCCTGGGTGGGGTATTTATGCATTTAGTCCTGGGTGGGGTATTTATGCATTTAGTCCTGGGTGGGGTATTTGTGCATTTAGTCCTGGGTGGGGTATTTATGCATTTAGTCCTGGGTGGGGTATTTATGCATTTAGTCCTGGGTGGGGTATTTATGCATTTAGTCCTGGGTGGGGTATTTATGCATTTAGTCCTGGGTGGGGTATTTATGCATTTAGTCCTGGGTGGGGTATTTATGCATTTAGTCCTGGGTGGGGTATTTATGCATTTAGTCCTGGGTGGGGTATTTGTGCATTTAGACCTGGGTGGGGTATTTATGCATTTAGTCCTGGGTGGGGTATTTATGCATTTAGTCCTGGGTGGGGTATTTATGCATTTAGTCCTGGTGGGGTATTTGTGCATTTAGTCCTGGGTGGGGTATTTATGCATTTAGTCCTGGGTGGGGTATTTATGCATTTAGTCCTGAGTGGGGTATTTATGCATTTAGTCCTGGGTGGGGTATTTGTGCTTTTAGTCCTGGGTGGGGTATTTATGCATTTAGTCCTGGGTGGGGTATTTATGCATTTCGTCCTGGGTGGGGTATTTATGCATTTAGTCCTGGGTGGGGTATTTATGCATTTAGTCCTGGGTGGGGTATTTATGCATTTAGTCCTGGGTGGGGTATTTGTGCATTTAGTCCTGAGTGGGGTATTTATGCATTTAGTCCTGGGTGGGGTATTTATGCATTTAGTCCTGAGTGGGGTATTTATGCATTTAGTCCTGGGTGGGGTATTTATGCATTTAGTCCTGGGTGGGGTATTTATGCATTTAGTCCTGGGTGGGGTATTTATGCATTTAGTCCTGGGTGGGGTATTTATGCATTTAGTCCTGGGTGGGGTATTTATGCATTTAGTCCTGAGTGGGGTATTTATGCATTTAGTCCTGGGTGGGGTATTTATGCATTTAGTCCTGAGTGGGGTATTTGTTTGAATGCAGGGCTGGATACTTAAATGCCCATTGCAGCTATTTTTATATCAATATCAAATCCTTTCTGGGTAACAGAACCTTACTGTAATAGATTTCCAGGAAAATGGAAAACTAGCTGTTATTGGCAGAGAGGTATGGAATTCTCTTTCTTATTGGTTTATTTGCGAACGTCACCAGGCAGGCCAAAACTCTATCCACCACAACAGGCTGTAATTTCAGGTGGTCTTTCCAAACAGCTCTTACACCGAAAGGGCATTATCATAATTTTCACAATTCCACAGATTATTCCAACCTTATAGTGTGGAAATATAAAACACAGGGAAATCACATTTTTGAGTACACTGAGTCTTTAAATATGCAGCATCACAAGCAGAGCAGTCAGAAGCTTGTTGCATAATGAATATATCTTCCCCCACGGTGAGAGTGGTGGGTGCAAACAGGTCCACACACACACACACACACACACACACACACACACACACACACACAAAAAAACAACGCAACACACACACACACACACACACACACACACACACACACACACACACACACACACACACACACACACACACACACACACACACACACACAATTAGTGCCTCGGCAGATTTTGACGCCACTCTCACATCCCCGTGGATCCTACAAAGAGCCTTCAGTATAGAACATCACGGGTCTGTGATTACTTGACTGGGTATCGTCGATGCTGGCAACAGTAGAGACCAATAAAGATTTTCACTTTCGCCTCTGATGCAACAGTCGTCTCTAAGGGCAGCTGTGGACACCAGAGACACTGGACCAAGGAAAGAGCTTCAAAAAGCTCAAATTCACTCACCATTTCAATTCCCTACTTAGGCACATTGCTCCTCGGGGAGCAAGAGGCCATCAACCACTCCTCTCCATCTCTCTCTGTGTCACATTTACTCTCAGCAGTCCTGACCCCAACCCTCCTCCTTCCAGTCATATACTCACCCCCATCCTTAAAACCTCACTCGTATCCTCCTCACCTCACCCCTGTCCTGCTCACCTTACCCCGTACCCCTGCCTACACCCATCATTCCAACCCTCACCCCTGTCCTCCTCACCGTGCCTGCACGGATCCATCTATCATAACCTCAAACAGACATGTTAATGTCGTTCACTCCACCACCACACTTAAGGGAGCCCCATCCCCATGGGGACACTGCCAGGAAGAGGGTCAGAGGGGATAGTTCAAGGTTCAACGTGGCTCACTACAGAATGGGAACAGGATAGGGCTTCATTCTCTAAGACACATTCTGACTACTCACTAATGGAGTGTTAGTGTGTGTCCCACTGTCCACCATCATTAAACTAACAGAGATTACCATCTGGTTTGAATCGCTTTATTCCACCAGAGGGCGTTGTTAAAATACAATATCTATAACCGATTCATAGGCTGGAATCACACTGTCAATCAAAAGATTGACTGAAGTTGAACTGAAGTTGTTATGTGATGCCAGAGATGCCTGATTGTTGATAACAAAACGTTTACATTGGACTTCTCTTACTTTTAATGAATGGATGTATGTAATGTTATCCCCCTGAGGGTTCAAATGAAGTCATTATATAAAGTATCTACTAAATAATGCATATTTTGAAGTGGATCAGTGGGACAGTTGTCTACTTTTATAGCACTGCTGAGAAACACATGTTGAAACTTGACAACAAAAGGTCTTTGATTACTGTTTTTGATTGTCCACCAAGGAAATGTTGGAAAAGTTGTCCTTCCACCAGCTGTTGCTAAAGTAAATCCTGGGGAACACACACACACACGCACAAATGCACACACACACACACACACACATTCTGCATCGGTACGGTAGATTGTAAATTCCCTCCCTCCTTCAACACAAGGGAATCCTCTATTCACAAGGTAAATAGAGAGACGCATTATTAATTGATACCATTACACACTCACACACACACACACACACACACACACACACACACACACACACACACACACACACACACACACACACACACACACACACACACACACAGCGCCCACTTTAACGACATGGAGGAAACAGCTGGTTAGACGAACATTGGAGCAGAGAGTGTGTGTGTGTGTGTGTGTGTGTGTGTGTGTGTGTGTGTGTGTGTGTGTGTGTGTGTGTGTGTGTGTGTGTGTGTGTGTGTGTGTGTGTGTGTGTGGTCAACCAGCAGAGTGGCTGGGGAGCCCAGTGAATTAGGGGAGCGAGCATCAGGGCGATGTTTGTTTGTGTGTGTGTGCGTGTGTGTGTAGCTGTTAGCCCAACAGTCTCTCTCTCTGTGTGCGTTTCTCTGATGTGAGACTGAGTGGCTCCACTCTGCCCAGGGTCTCTGTGGCCCCCCATCTGACACACACACACACACACACACACACACACACACACACACACACACACACACACACACACACACACACACACACACACACACACACACACACACACAGGTCTGTGGCCCCCACTGTCCCAGGCTGAAAAGGATGCCTGTCGACTCTCTGTAGTGACAGAATGTTCTTTTTGGGGCAGGCTCCGGACACACACACACACACACACACAAATTGCCCTGACGCTCGCTCGCTCGCTTCCCTATTTCACTGAACTCCCCAGCCACTCTGCTGGATGACCACAAATATAATAAGCTGTTCAAGTAGGATCAACCAGCCCCACATATAGACAGTCATTGAGCAACTTCATATGGAAAACAGAAACATGTATTGAGTCACAAAACGTTCGTTTAAAAACCACACAACAATCAGATATCCACTCATACTTTGCATGAGACGCTGGGTGTTGTTTTGATAGTCCTGTCTCATTCCATCTCACTAACATGCATCATAGGGATTGTTGCCAAAATGCAGGAAGCTATATTTCTTTAATAATTCTAATAAACATCCCTTGACTATTCCATCCACGCATTTAATTGGTCAACAACCATCCTTCCCACAGCCAACTTCCATTCCTCCCAGCCTTAGAGAGAGATATGGGGAGAGAACCGCACTCAGAGACGTACGTCAACACTTGTACACCACGCATATGTGTGAACTAACCATACACGTACTGTCACCCTAAGATCAATGGAATGACAATAACTAGAAATAACTGTATTTCTGTGTCATTTCAATCAACCTCAATAAATCAATGTTAGAAAGTGAGCCTGGGTATTTTCTAATCCAAGTGGAAGTAACTATTTTCCCCTTTTCAGTCTTTATGGTATATAAAAAACACCTATTCAAAAAGTGCAGTTTGTTACAGTTGTTCTTCTGACTTATAAGAAATCTGTACACGCTACCAGCACTAAAATGCTACCAAATATTCCATAATAATAGCCTGTGTTATAACACTAAATGTTACACTTCGAAACAGTAGAGAAAAATAAGTATAATAAGACGTAGCTGTTACCGTATAATTTTTCCAGCTGTGAGACGAGGTGATTTTGACACCGTCCAGTTGCGAATGATTGCACCTCGCAGCGACCTGGGAGGAACCACGTAACTACTAGCTAAGCAACAAGAAATGAACACACGAAGAAGAAAAAAAAATCTCGAAGTTGCTTCTTCTTATTGCTGCTAGTCAAACAAGCGTCTCCTGTGAGAGCAGCGGGCTATTTCAGGTGTGGCTGTGTGGCGTTCTTCCTTGGCTCTACCTAATAACCGCCCTGTAGCCTTGCACGTCCCGTTTCTGGACCACTCCGAGCTCCACAGCGCAGGTGATGTTTTCTAAAAGTGTGATGGAATAAACTACAAATGTGGTCTATATGTGGTCTATATAAAATGGGAAATCAATCTTTGGAATATAGCCTACAAAGTGCATATACACATCAGATTAACTTTTGACATCAGAATGTATCAGAGCCAAGAATTCCAGATAAAATCCATATTGCACAATGTGTGATGACATGCTGACTTGTGGTTTGAGAATGTCCCCCCCTCCTCCCCGCTTACCCCTCCCTCCCTGGCCCTTTCAACCCCCTCTACCCTAGGCTAGTGGCCAAAAATGACCTGATTGAAATGTTTTTAGATACCCCTACCCGAGGTATAACAAAGCACAACCATGTTTTTCCATCTCTATAAGGTCTCCCATTATATGAAACGGATGGTTGTATGAAAACATGTTACTACAAAAGTGTTTAAATTGACAGATATTGTGACACACCTCTTAACTCAAACAGGCCACATAAGCTTATGTAACCCAGTATTGCAAACTGACATTTCTCAAATTTGGAATACAAGTAGTCAACTGTCTGCCCTACATACACAACCTACCAGCATTAGGATATCTTAAAGCATTTTGGAAATATAGCCTGGAAAATACACAGATACAATAGGCGGAAATACAAACTATTCTTAACTTTTTGGTAGCTTTTCAATAGATACCCCGATGAAGACAGCTTGGCTGTGGAAACGTTGGTAATGAAACGTTTGCATCTGAGCTCCTAGAGTGTGCGGCTCTCTTTTATTCTTATTTTCAAGTTGTCTACTTCGCTAGCCAGCGCCTCGCCTAAATAGGTGTGCGTTTCTTTTTCTTCTAGCTTTTCAATAGACAACTTTCCAAGTCTAATTTGCTCTCATTCAGTGCTGTCTTGTCCTGCCTGAACAATGAAATGTGTACAGTAACATGTTATTTGATGTTGTGGCTCTTGTAATTTACTCTAAGGCATGTGGTGCTCAGACACCGAAAACTGTATTTTTTTCCTGTCTATGGTTCCTCTAACCTCTTTATATGTTGAGCCCATACTCTTGTAATTACTTAAATTTGGCTCCAAATCCAATATGGCTGCCATATTACAATTAAATGGTGGTTTAATCACCTGTACTGTATATGTACACGTTTTAAATGAGACATTTTTCAGATTTGTGTACAATACTTATCACCTGTACTCAATACTCTTTTTCTGTGTACTTCGACTATGTTAGGAATCCAAAATGCTAACCATGTAAACTCAAACCCCTTTGTGTGGATGTATTTAAAGGCAGCAGTCTGCTTGGCATGGCAACACTAAGTTGTCCAAGTCACACGCCTCTTTGAGGATCAATGAGGCAACTGGGAGGCTCCAACAAAAGGAAAGAGAATCCAATCCTGGACTTTGACACCCTCTCCCTAGCCTTACAACTTGCCCCCGCTGTGGTGTAACTTTCCCCTCCAGGATTAGGCTCTTAAGTCACCTCCTTGTCATTTAGAAGTGAGCTTTGATTCATTGCTAGTTCAATATGTCGACCTGAATCCGACACGACCTTCTGCTGGCTCACAGACTTTGCGATGCACATGAGGATGTTCCAGTGCATTCTTATCCTGTTTGGGTTGAGCTGGCACATTACTTCTTCAAGACAGTCATGTCCACCATCCTGGCTGTCTGCCCTGGAGTTACCTTATATGTTGACTTGGTGACAGTTATGGTGTATGGGGAGGATGCAACCACTTATGGCAAGAGCACAAGGCAGGTGTTCACTATAATGAACCAACAACAACCTGACACTCATTGACAAGAAATTACATCAACTTATTGGGCCTTCACATGTCATAGGAATTGCACCTCTACAATGTCAATGCCACACAGAATCTCCCAGAACTGTGCTTGGTAGGCATCAGTCCTCCCCCAGGCAGTTACTAGAGACAGAGTCACCATGGAACTGGACTGCCATGTGTCAGGAAGCCATTTAACAGCCCAAATGCTGTCTGGTAATTGCTGGCGTGCATTGTCCTCATAGGTACCTATTTTGCTACCGACCATGACTGGCCAGCCCACGTGACACCTGAACGGGACTCCCATGTGAAAAATTAACTCTAATGCTGGAGTGACTCATGCATTGGTCTGTGAAACCGCAGTAACATCCCGAAGAGGACATATTCAATTTATGGCAAACCAGAGGCACCTTAGGATGGTCAAACTTGCTGTATGTGATCGTTTATGGTGGCTGGGGATTGTGAACCCTGCTTTATCACTACAGTTTGCTTACCTGTGACTTGGTTATGCTACTGTGTGCCTGTGTCGTGAAAGGCTTAGTATTATATGTTGTGGCAGTGCCACTCATAGTCCTACACTCTTAGAAAAAAAAGGGTTCCAAAATGTTTCTTCGGCTGTCACTATAGGAGAACCCTTTTTGGTTTCAGGTGGCCAATACCATCCCTACGGTAAAGCATGGTGGTGGCAGCATCAGGCTGGGGCGATGTTTTTCAGCGACAGGGACTGGGAGACTAGTCAGGATCGAGGGAAAGATGAAGTACAGCAAGATCCTTGATGAAAACCAGCTACAGATCGCTCATGACCTCAGACTGGGGCAAAGGTTGACCTTCCAACAGGATAATGACCCTAAGCACACAGCCAAGACAACGCAGGAGTGGCTTCGGGACAGGTGTCTGAATGTCCTTGAGTAACCCAGCCAGAGACCGGACTTGAACCCGATCGAACATCTCTGGAGAGACCAGAAAATAGCTGTGCAACGAAGCTCCCCATCTAACCTGACAGAGCAGGGAAGAATGGGAGAAACTCCCCAAAAACAGGGTGCCAAGCTTGTAGCATCATACCCAAGAAGACTCAAGGCTGTAATCACTGCCAAAGGTGTTTCAACAAAGTACTGAGTAAAGGGTCTGAATACTTATGTAAATGTGATATTTCCGTTAATTTTTTAATACATTTGCCAACATTTCAACAAACCTGTTTTTTTTATTTGTATTTTATTTCACCTTTATTTAACAAGGTAGGCCAGTTGAGAACAAGTTCTCATTTACAACTGCGACATGGCCAAGATAAAGCAAAGCAGTGCGACACAAACAACAACACAGAGTTACACATAGAATAAGACACCTAGGTATTTGTAGTTGTCCACATATTCTAGGTCAGAACCGTCGAGAATAGTGATGCTAGTCAGGCGGTTCAAAAGCATGCATTTAGTTTTACTAGCGTTTAAGAGCAGTTGGAGGCCACGGAAGGAGTGTTGTATGGCATTGAAGCTCGTTTGGAGGTTTGTTAACACAGTGTCCAAAGAAGGGCCAAATGTATACAGAATGGTCTGCGTAGAGGTGGATCGGGGAATCACCCGCAGCAAGAGCGACATCGTTGATATATACAGAGAAAAGAGTCGGCCCGAGAATTGAACCCTGTGGTACCCCCATAGAGCCTGCCAGAGGCTCGAACAACAGGCCCTCTGATTTGTCTGAGAAGTAGTTGGTGACCCAGGTGAGGCAGTCATTTGAGAAACCAAGGCTGTCGAGTCTGCCGAGAAGAATGTGGTGATTGACAGAGTCAAAGCCTTCCAGGTTGATGAAGACGGCTGCACAGTACTGTCTTTTATCGATTGCGGTTATGATATCGTTTAGTACCTTGACCGTGGCTCAGGTGCACCTATGACCAGCTCGGAAACCAGATTGCACAGCGGAGAAGGTACGGTGGGATTCGAAATGGTCAGTGATCTGTTTGTTAACATGGCTTTCGACTTTAGAAAGGCAGGGCAGGATGGATATAGGTCTATAACAGTTTGGGTCTAGAGTGTCATCCTCTTTGAAGAGGAGGATTACCGCGGCAGCTTTCCAAACCTTGGGGATCTCGGACGATACGAAAGAGAAGTTGAACAGACTGGTAATAGGGGTTGCAACAATGGCGAAAGAGAGGGTCCAGATTGTCTATCCCAGCTGATTTGTTTTGCAGCTCTTTCAGAACATCAGCTATCTGGTTTTGGGTGAAGGAGTAGCTGGGGAGGCTTGGGCAAATAGCTGCGGGGGGTGGAGAGCTGTTGACCGTGGTTGGGGTAGCCAGAAGGAAAGCATGGCCAGCCATAGAGAAATGCTTATTCAAATGTTCTATTATCGTGGATTTATCGGTGGTGACAGTGTTTCCTAGCCTCAGTGCAGTGGGCAGCTGGGAGGAGGTGCTCTTATTCTCCATGGACTTTATAGTGTCCCAAAACTTTTGGGAGTTAGAGCTACAGGATGCAAATTGCTGTTTGAAAAAGCTAGCCTTTGCTTTCCTAACTGACTTGCGTGTATTGGTTCCTGACTTACCTGTAATGTTGCATATCGCGGGGACTATTTGATGCTGGTGCAATCCGCCACAGGATGTTTTTGTGCTGGTCGAGGGCAGTCAGGTCTGGAGTGAACCAAGGGCTATATCTGTTCTTAGTTCTACATTTTTTTAATGGGGCATGCTTATTTAAGATGGTGAGGAAATTACTTTTAAAGAATGACCAGGCATCCTCTACTGACGGGATGAGGTCAATATCCTTCCAGGATACCCGGGCCAGGTCGATTAGAAAGGCCTGCTCTCTGAAGTGTTTTAGGGGGCATTTGACAGTGATGAGGGGTGGTCGTTTGACCGTGGCAATGAGGCAGTGATCGCTGAGATCCTGATTGAAAACAGAGTATTTGGAGGGCAAGTTGGTCAGGATAATATCTATGAGGGTCCCCATGTTTTTGGATTTAGTGTTGTACCTGGTGGGTTCCTTGATAATTTGTGTGAGATTGAGGGCATCTAGCTTAGATTGTAGGACTGTCGGGGTGTTAAGCATATTCCAGTTTAGGTCACCTAACAGAATGAACTCCGAAGATAGATGGGGGGCAATCAATTCACATATGGTATCCAGGACACATCTGGGAGCGGAGAGGGGTCTGTAACAGGCGGCAACAGTGAGAGACTTATTTCTGGAGAGAATTATTTTAATAATATAATGATAATAATTTTAATTTTAAAAATTAGGAGCTCGAACTGTTTGGGCATAGACTTGGAAAGTATGACAGAACTTTGCAGGCTATCTCTTTTGCTTTGTCATTATGGGGTATTGTGTGTAGATTGATTTGCAAAAATGTGAAGGGGTCTGAATACTTTCCGAATGCACTGTCGATGGGTCAGCTGACAACGTCACGAAAACGATGCATGCGCTTCAAATGGTTCTGGATGGTTGGACAGTTAGCAACAATGACAATAAACTGTAATGTGTTGAATAGTAAGTGGCTCGTTTGATGTTGTTCTTGATACCATGTCTTGTTTTGAGGTGTTTGACTGATGTCACGTCTATGCTAATATGGCAAATATTTGCTACTAGCTAGCTAAACAATAACTGTAACTCTAACTGCAGTCCAGAGACGGCGCTCCTAGTGGCTGGGGACTTTAATGCAGGGAAACTTAAATCTGTTTTACCTAATTTCTACCAGCATGTTAAATGTGCCAGCAGAGGAAAGAAAAGTCAAGACCACCTTTACTTCACACTCAGAGACGCGTCCCTCGCCCTCCATTTGGCCAATATGACCAAAACTCCAGTCTCCTGATTCCTGCTTACAAGCAAAAACTAAAGCAGGAAGTACCAGTGACTCGCTCAATAAGGAAGTGGTCAAATGAAGCAGATGCTAAGCTACAGGACTATTTTGCTAGCACAGACTGGAATATGTTCCGGGATTCTTCCGATGGCATTGAGGAGTACACTTCATCAATAAGTGCATTGATGACATTGTCCCCACAGTAACCGTACGTACATACCCCAACCAGAAGACATGGTTTAAAGGTAACGTCTGCACTGAGCTAAAGAGTAGAGCTGCCGCTTTCAAAGAGCGGGACTCAAACCCGGACGCTTATAAGAAATTCCGCTATGCCCTCAGACGAACCATCAAACGGGCAAAGCATCAACACAGGACTAAGATTGAATCGTACTACACCGGCTCTGACGCTCGTCGGATGTGGCAGGGCTTGAAAACTATTACGGATTACAAAGGGAAGCACAGCCACAAGCTGCCCAGTGACACAAGCCTACCAGACAAGCTAAATAACTTCTATACTCACCACGAGGCAAGCAACACTGAAGCATGCATAAGAGCATCATGTTCCGGACAACTGTGTGAGTAAGATGTTTAAACAGGTCAACATTCACAAGGCCATGGGGCCAGCCGGATTACCAGGATGTGTACTCCGAGCATGCGCTGACCAACTGGCAAGTGTCTTCACTGACATTTTGAATCTGTCCCTGACCGAGTCTGTAATATCAACATGTTTCAAGCAGACCACCATAGTCCCTGTGCCGAAGAACACCAAGGTAACCTGCCTAAATGACTACCGACCCATGGCACTCACGTCTATAGCCATGAAGTGCTTTGAAAGGCTGGTCATGGCTCACATCAACACCATTATCCCAGAAACCCTAGACCATACCGCCCCAACAGATCCACAGATGATGCAATCTCTATTGCACTCCACACTGCCCTTTCCCACCTGGAGAAAAGGAACACCTACGTGAGAATACTATTCATTGACTACAGCTCAGCGTTCAACACCATAGTGACCCCAAAGCTCATCACTAAGCTAAGGACCCTGGGACAAAACACCTCCCTTTACAATTGGAACCTGGACATCCTGACGTTCCACCCCCAGGTGGTTAGGGTAGGTAACAACACATCTGCCACGCTGATCCTCAAAGCAGGGGCTCTTCATGGGTGTGTGCTTACTCTCCTCCTGTACTCCCTGTTCACCCATGACTGCATGGCCAAACATGACTCCAATACCATCATTAAGTTTGCCGACAACACTACAGTTGTAGGCCTGATCACTGACAATGATGAGACAGCGCATAGGGAGGAGGTCAGAGACCTGGCAGTGTGGTGCTAGCATAACAACCTCTCCCTCAAAGTGTTCAAGACAAAGGAGACGATTGTGGACTACAGAAAAGGACTGAGCAAACCCCCATTGTCATCGACAGGTCTGTAGTGGAGCAGGTTGAGAGCTTCAAGTTCCTTGGTGTCCACATCACCAACAAACTATCATGGTTCATCACTGCATGGTATGGCAACTGCTCGGCCTCCAACTGCAAGGCACTACAGTGGGTAGTGTGTATGGCCCATTACATAATTGGGGCCAAGCTTCCTGCCATCCAGGACTTCCATACGAGGCGGTATCAGAGGAAGGCCCAACAAATTGCCAAAGACTCCAGCCACCCTAGTCATAGACTGTTCTCTCTGCTGCCGCAGGGCAAGCGGTACCGGAGCAGCAAGTTTAGATCCAAAAGGCTTCTTAACAGCTTCTACCCCCACGCCATAACAGCTAATCAAATGGGTACCCGGACTATTTGCATTGTCCCCACCCCACCCTGCATTTGTACACTGCTGCTGCTCTCTGTTTATTATCCATAGTCATTTTATCTCTACCTACATGTACATATTACCTCAACTAAGGTCCACCTGTTCTGCGCATGTGACAAATAACATTTAATTGGAATTGATTCGAGTTCACTTATAGTTATTCTGCAAGTTCTGCGTCCAGAATACCACAGTCGACTGCAGTTACTGTACTTTTACTGCAATCTTTTTTGTTGTTGTAAGGGTTTGAGAGACAAATGCTCATTGTGCAACTTTATATTTTCGGTAAACATTGGAGATGAAATATATAATTGACTTGTTGTCGACAATCTAAGCCAACCCTGACTGTTTTGCCCAATAGTTGAGCACACGCCGGTTTTGGGTCTAAACAACCAACCCGTCTATGAGAGCTGAAATCTCTAGAGACACACCCACCTGGCTTGGCTCCAGAGTCAATCAACTACATGGGAGAGTATGAGTTGGACTGCATTGTCTCATTCAGGCATATAAGCCAGAAGCAACATACAATATGCGTGCTGGGGTCCTGCCAGTTCACTTTAGCCAATCACTGAAGTGCATTACTCTGGTAGACGGCCTCTGTTATAGTTTGTCAATCAAACCCTCGTTTGTCTCTTGGTGGGGACGGCTGAGACCCTGGTGATGCCGATGGTGTGTTTTAACGGTTGGGTTACTGACCCACAACAATCTCTCTGCCCTCTTTCTCTATACGAAGCCTCCAGAGACTCTCCACTGTACAGTGCCATTCTGTTGGTCTGTTCGTGTTAAGTTGGTGAATCAGTGTGTTTTAATTAGGAACAGTTCTGTCTGTTGATTGGCTAAGGATGATTTGTCTGCTCAATCTAACCACACATTGCTTGGAATGTTGCAAAGCACAACACACTCACTAGAGATGTTTTCAATCCTCAAACACACACACACACACACACACACACACACACTGCTAAAACGAACAGAAAATATGCAGTCAAGCAGCACGCAAACTCTGCCTGTTTTCTCTCGTTCACATGCATCTTTCGTCTTTGGCCTCCTCTCTAATCCATCCATTCATTCACAAACATTGTTCCCCTCCAGCTATGTGAGTTGAAGCTACAGGAGGCAAGAGATTGGAGTGTTCCTCAAGGATAGACAGTGGACAAGAAATCAAAACGGGAACAATAGAAGTGACGCAACAATCGCCTCCAACTAAGATCCAGCTCATTACAACCAGATCAGTGTGATTGTTATTGGTTTATAATGGAGGTGGTGATGTGGACAGTTGATGTGTACTTTATTTACTTTCTCTCTCATTTGGCTCGCCAAAAGACTGCATGTCTCTCACAGTCTGTCGCTACACCACACTCAACAACAGACTGTTAATGAATCAAGCCACAAATATTCTTGTTACAGTAATCTGTTTTCCCAAAGTGAGGGAGAGGCAATGAGAGAGAGAGGGAGACAGCTGAGAGACGGAGAGAGGAGAGGGCATTGCAAAAGCTGTGTATGTCTGCATTTATATAGCATTGTAAACATTCTTTAGATGTGGTCGATTGCACTAAAATATTGATACCGTATATTGTTCATGCTGTGCCTCTGTGCCTTGATGATCTGTTTTTGTCTTGGCAGATCAGATATACGACGGTCTGAAAGATGGGATTTACTACCATCTAGAAGAGTCCCTTACAGCTTCTCGCAGAAGTCGTGTAAAGCCTAGCTGGATTATCACTACAACAACATGCCCTCTCATTGGTCCAGTGTAGCGGTATCATATATGACCCCTGACCTCTGACTTGTTAGTCAGATAAGCAGAGCAGTGTCCTGTGAGAACTGGATGTGAGAGGAACTGAGGACGTTAGTGAACAGGGGGAAACTGTCTTTGTTAAAGTTCATGGGCCCTTTGAATGGACTATTACCTTAACTCTCACACACATACACACACACTGCCTTGCTCATGCTGATGGGAATATAAAGTCCATAGCTCAGGTCATCAACAGACGGGCTCCCACTCACACCATTACTTACCTATAGAGTTTAACAACCTTTGTCAAGACATTCACTAACGACACTAACTTTTGGGGGGAAAGTTCACCAACTGTCTGAACCATATACAGAGAATTGTGTGTTTATTGGGATAATCTTTAGAATTGGCTTAATTTACTTCCCAGGCAACAAGAAATCTCCAAGAGCTTCAGATGGCTCCGGGAGGTTCAGTGAACAAAGGTCATAAGTAACCTCGTCCAAGACCTGAAGAATTGTGTAAACGAACACAATTTAGTAGATTGTGCAGATTTAGTGCAGGAGACCCGGGTTGAACACCAGGCTGTCCGTAGGAGCTGTTGAGGAGAGTGAGAGGTCTACAGAGCCAGCCTCCATGCTGGTCTCTGGCCCAGAGAGCTCTGGAGTGATTGCACAAACATTAGGAATATTGCTGATGTCATTCAAACGGAGAGAAACGTCGCTACTGTTGGTGTTATGCTATTCATTTGGAGAGTGGTTAGTGGGATATTTGTCTATTTGATTTTTTTTTTACCAGGATTTGCAAGGGTCAAGCCACTGGAATTCCCGAAAGCGTAAATAATAAATCATTCTCGTTTGTGTTGTTATTTCTGACGGCAGCTAGAAATGTTCATTTATAGGGGTTGATTGTGTCAAAAACAAAGTCAGTCTGCTTAAGAACGTCAATGAAATATATTCTTGATTGCTCTCTAACTCCCCAGTCCTCTAGGCCTGTTCCAGTCATACACACACACACACGCATGCGCACACACACGCACACACACAGTCTGTGCAGGACAGGGGGTCTTTGTGTGTGTTAAGGGCTGGGATTTTGTGTAATGAGAACATTATACAGGTCTAAATCTTACACTGGGTCTCAGACATGAAGTGGAGTGGCAGCCACACCTTAACAATAATACTGCTTTTAATTAGAGCTGGGGTTCCATGCACTTTCCATGGATTGGTGACCTAGTCCATTCAACAGCAGCTAACCACTTTCTCTGGCCCTGAGAGCTCCCTCCATCTCCAAAAAAAAACGACTATGAAAAGAGAGATTCTTTTCAGACGGCGTTGGACTGAAATAGTATCCCCATAATGCCGGAATATATTTCTATACCTATTTCAGACTGAATTCACGGTATGTTTGTTTCCTGTAACTAAAAAAAAAAAGTTAATGTTTGTATGACCCCCTTTCTCACAGTCCCTTATTTGTCACTTTCCTGCAGATATACCCCTTTTATACAACACAGTGTGTAGCACCAGTGAGGGGTGGGAGCATTGGATTTCTGCCTCAAAGCACCAGAATGAATCAAGTGTATGTGCTGTGGTTGACCGCTAGTTTGGGTACCCGACTGTTGCAGTCTATAACACAATGCCATAACATTGCCGTTCGAAACAACATTTTTGGTCAAGAATTTGGTCAAAGCCCATCCGCTGACTCGGATATGGTACAGAGAAGATGTTTTCCAGAGGTCTGCAACATTCCGATTTTCAAGCGGTGTTTGTGCAGCTTGGCAATTTTAAACCAGAGGACTGGAGGCTCTGCCGCCAACCGGAGCTATCTAATAAAATTCCTGTCTGTGTTTTTTTCTAACCAAGCTGAATCAGACCTTTTAGAGGAAACAGACTGCTTTCCTCTCTCTCTCTCTCTCTCTCTCTCTCTCTCTCTCTCTCTCGCACACACAGACGCACACACAGCATATGTTTTGCTACACATCCTTGATTTCCATGCAAAATCCTATTTTCCCTAACTTCTTAACGTAACCCTAACGCCTAACCTTAAAACTGCCGTTGTCCTCGTGGGGACCTGGAAAAAATCCTCACAAGCGAGGAGTTACTATCATTGTGGGGACTTTTGGGGATTTCCGGTACCCACAAAGGTAGTAATACAAGCCCACACACACACATTTACGCTCTCGCATGCCCACAGAGGGAGGAGACAGGTTCATAGCATACACCATGTTGACGCAACACTCCAAACACACACACGGCAGAAACACAACTCCTGCAGAATACTGCCTCTGTAAAAGGCATGTTGATCGTAAACAGTCACTGCACTCATGCCCGCTCTCTCTCTCTCTCTACCTCTCTCCCCTTCCTCCCTTTCCCACAACTCCAGAAA
Source organism: Oncorhynchus keta (assembly GCF_023373465.1). Classification (NCBI taxonomy): domain Eukaryota; kingdom Metazoa; phylum Chordata; class Actinopteri; order Salmoniformes; family Salmonidae; genus Oncorhynchus; species Oncorhynchus keta. The sequence continues at coordinate 34,715,733 of NC_068426.1, read as the reverse complement.
GAGTTCAGAATCTGACCAACTGAAGTAGGGGTGGACATAAAAAGACCCCTGGATGCATAGGCTATGTGTTGTGTGGGAATGATTGAGAATGAATGAGTCATTTGATTGATGGATGGTTGTAAGTGTGTCTGAGAGGAAGGGGAAAAGGTTGGGACAAGCTTGCTTGGGTGGGTAAGGATGGCAGGTTGGGACAAACTTGGCTTGGGTGGGGTAAAGGGGGATGGAAAACTAGGAGGGGGAGGTGGAGATAGATAAGGTTAGCTTGGGAGAGAGGAAAGGAAGGATTTATCTATACTACAATGTAATTAAAACCATTTTTGACTTGCAAACCTACTGTAAAATTAAGAGTTATGGACAGATTAGATTTTAGAGTATTCCTTGTTTTCATTATAGCTAGGATTCAAAGGTGGTTATCGCTGAGATATGGAGATGGGCTCTATCCGAGGGATCAGGACGGGGTGGCTGGGAGAGCATCAGACACCTCCCTGAAATAGGTGTGGTGCCGCCACACATCTCAGTAGAACCCCACTAGCTACTATACTTTAATTGAATTCACCAGGTATTGCAAACTGACCACAGCACTTAACTGACAGTTGCTGTTCAATGTACAGTATAACATCATCCACAGACCTGTTGGTACATTAGGAGAGGAGTTGGATCTTAAAAAGCCCTAAAAAGGAACAGCGCCACAAAGTACAAAGGAGTACTTTGCTTTATGTTTTTTTGTGTGTTCTCTGTTAAATGATTGCTCAGCCTACATTTGTACACATTTTATATATGCAATGTATACAATATGTATCCATACTATGACTCTTCCATATCTGCTCAAATGTTTTATTTGGTTCTTCAATGCTATACGGAACAGACAAGGTTTACTTTGATTCTGTACAAACTGAAACGTTTTACATGGAAAGTACACAAATAGCACAAGGTTCTTAAAGGTTCAAAATAAAAATGTAAGAAAAATAAATCACCATCTTAGAACAGCCCATAAACAATCTTTACAGGGTTAAGAAGAAAACAACATTTCTGAACTTAAGCAGGAATAATGCTTTGGAAATGTTGTTTTCTTTAGCTTGTAAAGATTTTTTCTTACATTTTTCTTTTGAACTCTGATGCAACTTTTTCCAGAGTGTGTGATTATCATGATATTTTAGGTTTGAAGACAGCCAACAACAAGTTAAACACAAATAAAACATACTATTTATTCAAAAATAAACCCAGTAAACACCTTGCAGCCCTCACAAAACGAATACATGCCAAACCAGTTATTTTTTACAGATAAGGATGCTTTAATTAGAAACGGCACTATCAATTTCCATTTTAAAAGCTTCTATGAAAATCAATACAAATCATACTAAATAAAAACCTGACTGATCCTACAGTCTTCTTAGACACAACAACCCTGAAGCAACTATAAGCAGACAAAGAATCACTAAAAATAGAAATATTAGACACTTAAAACTTTCGCACGCAACAGGTATGGACGTCTTTCCGATACAATTTTACTTGACATTTAGGGACAAAGTTTACTCAAATGACAAGACGTTACTCAATTGAGTGCTTCCTAGTTCCGTGTATCAAATAGTTATAGTTAAATATCTGGAGATTGCCCTGGAGATTACAGACCCATAAATGTAATAAATTGTAATATTGCGATATTAAAATGATAACAAAACTCATAAGCAACATAATGGCAAAAGTCTTAACCAAACAGGGTTACAAACAAATACAAGAACATGTTTCAGTATAATACAATACAAAAAAAAGAAATGTAGGTTTGTCAATAATGGTGGTTGATGCCGAAAAGGCTTGACTGTCTTGAATGGGCTATTCTATTCAAAACTTTCGAAGCCTTCAACTTTCCAGTTGAAATAATACATTTTATAGGAATATTATATAATTTCCTAAAGCTAAAATATACACAACACATTATCTGATGAAATTGCTATAGAAAGGGGTACAAGACAGGGATGTCCTCTCTCCCCTCTCCTGTTTGCACTGGCAATTGAACTGCTTGCAGGAATAGCTATACAGGACCCAAACATAACAGGTATCAGTATTGTTAAACATGAGTATAAACTAACTAAACTTATTTGCTGACGATCTCCTGATATACCTGAAAAACATTGAAAACTCAATGCACCTCTTGAAAATAATATTTTCAGAATACTCTAAAATCTCAGGATATTAAATAAATGTGGAAATAAATGTGGAAATAATTGCAATAGGAAAAATAAAAATAGTATTGATTTACAGCAGTGGAGCCTGCTGAGGGGAGGACGGCTCATAACAATGGCTGTAAAGGAACAAATGGAATGGCATCAAACACATGGAACTTGTGTGTTTAATGTATTTGATACCATTCCACCAATTCCGCTCCAGCCATTACCACGAGCCTGTACTCCCCAATGAAAGTACCACCAACCTTCTGTGATTTACAGCAATCCTTTATGTGGACAACACAAAATATTAAATACTTAGGATGCTTAATAATTGACAACAGACAGCAAATATATAAAGATAATGTCACGTACGTCATAATGATCGGACCAAGGTGCAGCGTGGTATGCGTACATTCTACTTTATTATCTTAAGAATGAACACTGAACAAACTAACCAAAATAACAAAATGTGACGCTATACGAATGAGTGCTGACAGGCAACTACACATAGACAAGAACCCACAAACACAAAAGGGAAAATGGCCACCTAAATATAATCCTCAATCAGAGACAACGATAAACAGCTGCCTCTGATTGGGAACCATATCAGGCCACCATAGACATATAAATACATAGACCTACAAAACCCCATGACATACAAAAACCCTAGACAAAAAAAAAATCAAGCATACCCACCCTCATCACACACTGACCTAACCAAAATATAAAGAAAACAGAGATATTAAAGGTCAGAGCGTGACAGATAATTTATCCCATTACTCAACCAAATGAAAGCAGATTTAATTAAATGGAACAATCTTCCCATAAATCTTACCGGTAGAATAAACCTTTTTAGAATGTGTCACGACTCCCACCAAAGGTGGCTCCTCTTCCTGTTCGGGCGGCGCTCGGCGGTCTACTAGCTGCCACCGATCCCTTTTCCCTTTTCTGTTGGTTTTGTCTGATTGGTTACATCTGTTTCTTGTTTAGGTTTTAGTTGGGCTATTTAAGTCGGTGATGCCCACCTGCTTTTGTGTGGTCTTATTGTCCTCTGTTGGTGTTTGTGCGATTCTCTTGTTTTTCTCCGGACTGGTTGGGTCCTGTTTTGGGGCTGGTCTTTGTTATGCGCCTGGTGTTTTGGTGTGACGGTTTTCCTGCGTCGGAATAAAAAACAATTGTCCTTTACCCTCGTGCTTTTACACCTGCATTGTTTGCTGTTTGGGGTTTTAGGCTGGGTTTCTGTACAGCACTTTGAGATATCAGCTGATGTACGAAGGGCTATATAAATAAATTTGATTTGATTTTGATTTGATTTGTTCCCTGTGCCTGACTTCGCACCCTCTACTCATAGAAGTGCATTAAAGAATGACATGGCTCCCAAAGGTTTTATATTTATTTACGTTATTACCGATTACCTTACCGAATACATTCTTTAAAAAAAGTATACTCGATCGTAAGACTTTATATGGGCAAATAAAAAGTAAAGTTGTTCATCTTCCTTAGTCTGAGGGTGGTTTAAAACCTCCGGACTTCGAATTATATCCACCCAAAGCTTTTACTTATGACATATTGTTAAATGCACTAAAGAGGAACAATGGGTACACATTGAAGATGTGCATTCTCACCCCAGAATCGTTTTACGTGTCTATTTTCAAAGGATAAAGCTAAGAAGATATACATTTGAAGTCAGAAGTTTACATACACTTATTTTGGAGTCATTAAAACTCGTTTTTCAACCACGACACAAATTTTCTGTTAACAAATTATAGTTTTGGCAAGTCGTTTAGGATATCAACTTTGTGCATGACACAAGTACGTTTTCCAACAATTGTTTACGGCCAGATTATTTGACTTATAATTCACTGTATCATCTCAAGACATCAGTCAGGAAGTTAAAGCTTGGTCGCAAATGGGTCTTCCAAATGGACAATGACCCCAAGCATACTTCCAAAGTTGTGGCAAAATGGCTTAAGGACAACAAAGGTATTGGAGTGGACATCACAAAGCCCTGACCTCAATCCCATAGAAAATGTGTGAGCAGAACTGAAAAAGCGTGTGAGAGCAAGGAGGCCTACAAACCTGACTCGGTTACACCAGCTCTGCCAGGAGGAATGGGCCAAAATTCACCCAACTTATTGTGGGAAGCTTGTGGAAGGCTACCCGAAACGTTTGACCCAAGTTAATCAATTTAAAGGTAATGCTACCAAATACTAATTGAGTGTATGTAAACTTCTGACGCACTGGGAATGTGATGAAAGAAATAAAAAGCTGAAATAAATATTATTTTTACTATTATTCTGACATTTCACATTTTTAAATAAAGTGTTGATCCTAACTGACCTAAAACAGGGAATTTTTACCTGGATTAAATGTCAGGAATTGTGAAAAACTGAGTTTAAATGTATTTGGCTAAGGTGTATGTAAACTTCCGACTTCAACTGTATAACTTCATAGTTAAGAACAATATAACAGTCTGGAACGGAATCTATAAGAACTGTTTGGTGAAATAATGTATGTAAATGTTAGGCTGTTTATTTATTTTGTCTGTGTATGTTTTTGTTTATTGTAAAAAATAGTAAAAGGTTTGGACACACCTACTCATTGCAGTTTAAAAAAAACTATTTTCTACATTGTAGGAAATTAGTGGACATCAAAACTATGAAATAACACATATGGAATCATGTAGTAACCAAAAAAGTGTTAAACAAATATTTTATATTTGAGATTCATCAAAGTAGCCACCCTTTAACTTGATGTCAGCTTTGCACACGCTTGACATTCTCTCAACCAGCTTCATGAGGTAGTCACTTGGAATGCATTTCAATTAAGGAGTGCCTTGTTAAAAGTTAATTTGTGGAAATTCTTTCCTTCTTAATGCGTTTGAGCAAATCAGCTGTGTTGTAAAAAGGTATGTGGGATTTACAGAAGATAGCCCTATTTGGTAAAACACCAAGTCCATATTATGAAAAGAACAGCTCAGATAAGTAAAGAGAAATTACAGTCCATCATTACTTTTAAGACATGAAGGTCAGTCAATCCGTAACAGTTAAATAACTTTGAAAGTTTCTTCAAGTGCAGTCGCAAAAACCATGAAGCGCTATGATGAAACTGGCTCTCATGAGGACCACCACAGGAAAGGAAGACCCAGAGTTACCTCTGCTGCAGAGGATATGTTCATTGGAGTTACCAGCCTCAGAAATTGCAGCCCAAAACAATGCTTCACAGAGTTCAAGTAACATCTCAACATCAACTGTTCAGAGGAGACTGTGTGAATCAGGCCTTCGTGGTCAAATTGCTGCAATGAAACCACTACTAAAGGACACCAAAAAGAAGAGGAGACTTTCTTGGGCCCAGAAACACGAGTAATGGACATTAGACCAGAGTAAATCTGTTCTTTGGTCTGATGAGTCAAAATTTGAGATTTTTTGGTTCCAACTGTAGGTGAACGGAGGATCTCCACATGTGTGGTTCCCACCGTGAAGCATGGAGGAGGAGGTGTGATGGTGTGGGGTGCTTTGCTGGTGACTCCAGGCTGTGTAAAGACTATTTGACCAAGAAGGAGAGTGATGGAGTGCTGCATCAGATGACCTGTCCTACACAATCCCCCAACTTCAACAATTTAGAAAATACTAAAAATAAAGAAAATCCCTTGAATGAGTAGGTGTCCAAACGTTTGACTTGTACCCCGCACTCCCCACGCACACAGACGCGCACACACGCACACACCGAGCTGTCCTGCTGTTATCAGATGTAACGACTTCAGCATCATTGTGGTGCTTAGAAAGTAATTACAGAGGTCACTCCTTGGTGCAGGTAACTAACTATAGCCTTGTTACGGTGCTCTTACCATGTTATTAGCCTCGTGTCGTGGCCTGAGTTTAAGGTCAACTTCAGGGCTCAACTCACTCTTTGATGTTTCACCAGCTCACGCCATTGGCCCTCAGACACACAGAGAGATAGCTTGCACTGACAGATTTGGTGATGTTAGAGATTTGGTGATGTTAGAGATTTGGTGATGTTAGAGATTTGGTGATGTTAGAGATTTGGTGATGTTAGAGATTTGGTGATGTTAGAGATTTGGTGATGTTAGAGATTTGGTGACAGATTTAGTTATTTGAATGATTTATTGATTTAGCTTCTCCTCTGATCTGCGTCCTCAACAACAAACACACCCAGAGACACACACACACACACACACACACACACACACACACACACACACACACACACACACACACACACACACACACACACACACACACACACACACACACACGAAAGGGAAGCAAAACACCACGTTGTCACATCCTCTCTCACACTCACGGAGAATCTTTTCCCATCAGATCCAAGGTCTTTCATCTGAAACCAGTCATCCTGTCCTACTGCATAGTTCACCATCTCTCAAATACTGCTGCAAAGAAGGAAAGGGAAGGAGACAGAAAGAGGAGGAGGAGAAGAGGATGGAGGAGTGGGGTACTTCCTGTGTTGTAATAGAAACCCTCTTCCCCTCGGTCTATCTCTCCACACACATGTGGGATAGTGGTATATATCTCATACACACACTCGTGGGACAGGACACACAGTCAGAGATAAGGAGAAACACTCCGTCACCTTGAGAGAGAGATGACTGACTGGCTGTGGGAACTAAGCTCTCCAGGACCCGGGATGGTGACTGACCATCGTCGTCTCCTGTACACAGTGGCGTCATGCACCCCAAAAGATATGTGAGGGTGGATGGGTTGACCCATGGTTGACCCAACTGCTGGGTTGCAGGCGTTGGGTCACTTAATTGGGTTATTTTTCTTTACAAACCACTGGTTTACTGATGCTGAGTCTGGGTTATTGGTGCTGGGTATGACCCAGATATGAGATGACCCAGATTTGAGATATGACCCAGACTGGAGGCGTAGTAAAGTAAGGGCGTGGATATTAGACAATGATTTTTAGCCAGCCATAAGAGTAAATATCATTCCTGTTCATCTAGTCTGTTGCATACTTATCACATGTTAAGGTCGAACATTGCAGTTTTGGTAGCTTCAATGGCAATTACTGAAGTGTAAAAGCCTACGTAAATCCCATTGAAGGATATGATTAAGCAACAAGGTGGTGTACCTTAATATAATATGTAATAAATCATCTTGATATTATAGGAGAATATCCCGCCAAATATGATTGAAATGTGAATTTGCAGTACGTAAACTTAACATAATATTGAATAAGATCTAGCTGAAAGCCATGCCCCTTATAAGCCATGCCCCTTATAAGCCATGCCCCGTATAAGCCACGCCCCTTATAAGCCATGCCCCTTATAAGCCATGCCCCTTATAAGCCACGCCCCTTATAAGCCATGCCCCTCATAAGCCACGCCCCTTATAAGCCACACCTCCTGGAAATATCCTGAGGATGGTGCTCAAAAAGACCCAGCTGCTAGGTCAACCGAGCATGAGAGTAAACTATACCCAACTAATGACTCAATTAACTCCTGGTTGGGTGATCCCAAACAACCCAACATGGGTTATTTACGAAACCCAACTCAATGGGTCAAAATAACCCAACATCAAATAATCATAATCGGGTTGTTTTTATTGGGGCTAAACCCCACTCTGTAAATTATACAATTGAGCATTTTTCCTTCAATCTAGAGCTATAATCACTATGCTCAATTCTATGTAAAAATATATACTGCGTATCTAAGCACACCTGTTGAGCTTTCTGTATTCTTCAACAGGTGGTGCTTTATTTGAAGAAATGAAATGTGCTTCTCTGCATCTCTGCTAATATCTGGACAAAAGTTTGAAAGAATGTGAGTCTTGTTCAGCACATTGAGTTATTGCTTCCTTTTGTAAAGTCTACCAACCTTTCCAGCAGGCCAGCTAATTGAACTGAAACCAAACGTCTGCTGAAGTGAGACTTGTGTTTCTTGGCCATTCACATCGTTTTGTTCATAGGCTCGGTTGTTTTTCTATGTTTGAGTTTCAACTGCAACACAACACTGACGACTAGTCAGACTCAATCTCATAGGCACAAACATGACTCCAGTCGCTTCACCGCGGTAACCTCCCGCCCTTAAAGGGGCAGGTGAACATTTTGGTTTCATCTGTGGTATCTTGGTGAAGATAGTTAGACAAGCGAGCTACTCTAACTTGTTTGATAGAAGCCATAGTAGCCATTTTTTTTTTATCTCGGGTTTCCGTTAAAATTGTACAACAACAAAAAATTCATACAATTCCACGTGAAATCACAATGCAGCTAGCGGCACTGTTGCCAGCAACGGGTTTGGTCTGACGGTAGGTCCCTATCAGATGGTTAATCATTGCATTCCTCGACTCCCTGTGTCCACTCCCACTTCTGAGGGTCAAGATTTGATCCTGCTAGGAATGGACTACTAAGACTCAGTATTTTTTGTAATGGAGGATACCAGATCAGTTGTCATACGTCCGAGAACACAAACACGTGTATCTTTCATAGCGAGCTAGCGAGGAAGAGGGGAGGGGGGCACAGTTTAGGCAGGTCGGCCACCAGGCAGACATTCAGAACTGTGGCACTGGGCCTATCGATCGGCAATCAAGAACGGTGTCACACAATAGAGTGCTGTGTCTCGCAATCAGAAAACCGGGGCCGATCGTCAATTCATTGGCTAGGATATTCTACACGCAACAGACTGAAGAAGGAACACACACTCGCATCATTAGAGGAGAAAGAGCAGGCGAGCCAGCGTGCGGGAGAGAGAGGATGGGGCAGGCAGAAAGAACCATGCGCATATGTCTTCGTATTCTGAATCTCGCAGTCTCTTGTCTTGCATGCCTCATCTTCAAGTTAGCCTATAACACTGAAAAGAATGTGTTTTGTGATAACTGCACTGTGATGGCTTCTTGGTAGCTAGTTATGAGGTTTGGAGATGGGCTAAGTAAAGCCAACTTCATAAATGTGTTAGTTGGCTAGTAGTATTGCAGAGAAACAACAACAACGTTTATTAAAATTATTATTATTATAATACTTTTTTAGAACAAGACAAATCTGAGGGGGCATGTGCCCCCTATTGGCATGACACCCCTGTGTACACCAGTTCAAAACAAGATACAACTACAGGGTGTCAAACTATAAACACAGCACTTGGATCTCTCTCAGCTCTCTGCCTGTCCTAGTCTCTCAGTCGTGACTGGGACCAGAGTTGCTGGATGTATCTTTAAAATGAAGCCCCCCAATGAAATACTGCTCTCCTGCACCCTCTCACCCAAACCTACCCTGTAACTCAACCCCCTAGCCTCCGCTACTCCCAGCCCTCTTCCGTGCACTCCCTCACCCAAACTCCCTGCCCCCTAACTTTACCCCCTAGCCAGGCCCAGCCCAGCCCAACCCCAACCCCCTCACCCTAACCCAGCTGGGCAGGCAGGCAGTACAAGTGGGCTCTGTGCATCGTCCCAGGGCGAACTGTTGGTTTTCAATCCAGGGATGGTGTGTGTCTGTGTCTATGCGTACAGGAAATGGCAAACTCTACAAACCAGTCAACATACCTGCACCCTCTATTAGAACAACAACAAACACTGGCTGGCCCTTGTCCCTGTACCATCTCTCCTGTGGAATGAGGCCATCATCAGTGCATGCAAGTTGAGCCCACCAGTATGGTACTATATGTCTGACTTTCAGGTTTTTGGAAATTCACTGCTATTCTCAACATTGACCAGCAGGTGGTAATGGTACTCTCTTCTCAGACCGTAGGATACCACCAGTCAGCTACATGAATTTATTTGTCAGGGGATGGAAAAGCATTGAGACTCTTTCTGCCATCGAGGCAATTTCACTAATTTTAATGTGAATGGGTCCAAAGAGATAAGAGAAGCTAATTCTGGTACGCACTGTACTGTTAAATCTTTACAGCTCAGAAAAATATGCCCAGTGGAGAACGATGCAGAACAACTATGAATATCTCAGTTTTTTCATTTCAGGAGAATTCAACCTGCTAAATATACTTCCCCTTGTCAGCCACAGGCAAGGTTATCCACAGAAACGTCATGACATTCAGATCTACAGTAAAGTAAAGACTCTGGGTTAGAGAGACCGCTGGTGCTGGTAGACACTACATACTGCTTCTGCCCTGGACTCTCTCGAGAGGAAATGAGACAGGATGTGGGTCTCTGTGTCCATCTGTCTGTCACGGGACCCCACTCCTTCCTCCTGGCTGTACCAGTACAGCCCTCCAAGTGGGGGAGAGAGGGATGCTGGAGAGAATAGAGGAGATGTTTGGCGAGGTTTGTTGGGAACACATTGGGATTCTATTCACCCATGCTGAAAGCCTTGAGCATTGAGGAGTTTCTCCAAGCAGGGAGTCAGGACCTCCATTAGCTTGTAACGAAGTATGGGAGCGGGTACCAGGACCTCAACATTAAGTACATGAGGGCCTCCCAGTTGGCGCAGTGGTCTAAGGCACTGCATCACAGTGCTAGCTGTGCCACCAGAGATTCTGGGTTAGGGAGGGTTTGGCCGGCAGGGATATCCTTGACTCATCGTGCACTAGTGACTCCTGTGTCGGGCCGGGAGGAGCTGCAGGACTCTCATATGAAAGGAGGAGTATTGCAGAAGCTCAAGAGAGATATCAGAACACTCAGAGAACGAATAACTGAATCAGAGAGACAGGTGAAAGAAGAGAGGGATGAGGAGAAGAAGAGGGGAGCAATAGGAGGTCTGATAGGAGGAATGGGATGGAAAGAGAGCTGGAGAGATTTGAAGAGGATGAAAGGAGAGAGATGGAGGGGAGACACAGGCATGAGATTGAGGAGATCATGAAGCAGAGAGAAACCTGATGAAGATAGTTCTACCGGAGTTACAGAGGAACGACATGATCTAACAGACAAAGATGCTGAGGGAGTTCAACAGACAGACAGACAGATGGAGGAGAAGGATAGGCTGGTGAAAGAGAAGGATAGAGAGAAGCTCACATATACAGAGAGAGGGAGAGAGAGGAAGAAGACAGGGAGAACTGATGGAAAATTGAGGAATGTTTGGGCAGATGTAATCTCGCACACCATTACCTGACGAAGACGTTAGAGATGACACGAGACAACACTGTTGTGAAGGGATCGGAGAAGTTAAGATAGAATCATTCGTTATTTATCTCACATTGTAAGAGCAACGTGGGAGTTTAACTATTTGACCAAGGAGTTTGTATAATTCATGAATCAAAATGCATTTCATTTTAACATTGATACAGTAACGGATTGGAGAGTAAAGCATTTGTTTATTGTAGTGTTTGCAGTTTACTTGTTTTTAAAGACATTGTGGAAAAATCTGTCTGTTTTGCAGATGGTGCTGTGCTCCCCCTCGTGGGAGGACTGACTGTAGTCAGGCCTAATGTGAGTCATTCACCTGACGCAAACCAGAATCAGCTGGCAGACCATTCTATTTTCCACCTAATAGTCTTGTGTTGTGTACATCAGTTTGTAACTGCTCGAGTTCAGGGGCGGACTGACCATCTGGCATTTTGGACAAATGCCAGATGGCTGGTCCGATTTTAGCCTAACTTGTTTTTTTTTCTTCACAAAATTCTCATTATCTGGCTAATAGTGGGTGCTGATGGGAAAATAGGCCGTGTGGGGGACTCTTGGGAAAAAAATTGGCCGTTGTGTGTCCCTCAAGGAAAAATAATGGGCCGGTATGTTAGAAATGCCAGAGACGATTTCAGGTCCCAGACCGCTCCTGCTCGAGTGAATTGCCTTCCCCTTTCCATGTCATTTGTTGTCACTGTATTGACATTTAGGCCCTCTTTTTGGCAATTAACTTTTATTGCTGCTAATAAGCTTGCCCTACGGTTCGGGTTAGGGTTGTGGTTGAGTCTAGGGTTAGGGTTGAACTGGGATGTGGGCATGAAGCTAGGGTTAAGGTTAGGCTTAGGGTTATGGTTAGGGTTAGATACATTTAGATAGCTGCATCAAACTCTCCTGTCCTTAGCAAGGTGAGCGCAAAGAGCTTTAGACCATTCCGATGACTTGATTGCAAACAACTTTTGATTGGAAAACAGACACGGAGAGAAACACAGGTATTATGTCACTTGTTTTACTACACAGAAAGTGGCTTGTTGCACCATATCAGCTAAAGAATGATGTTACAACCATCAATACTGTGTTCAACTAGTATCAACGAATACCACATCAGAGGTTATTGTACAGTAGATAGCACACTTTGGGCGACATTTTCTATCTCTTCAACAGCATTAAAATACCTTATTCCTCGCAATGTAGTGTGAATAGCGTTGTAAATCTGTCTGTTTTGCAGATGGTGCTGTGCTCCCCCTCGTGGCTTTACTGACTGTTACAATGTCTGTAAAACGCCTTTCAACTGTTATCGTTATGTAGGGGAGCTTTGTGCTTGGAGAGGGCTGTTTCGCCGTCAGAAACGGTGGGAGGGAACAGTCAAAGGTCACGGAGACGTTAACCCTGTATTGTTTTGGCACTACTGTTGGAAATGCTATCACACAGGAGAACGATATAGCAAAAACATCGAAGAGCAGAAGTACAGTACCTTATAATCCAATACATAAATAACACAAGGTGAACCAGTCACCTATTGTGACCTCTACGTCCCACATCTTTCCCGGTGTGTCTTATGACCACTGTCCACACTGCTACTTCCAGCAAGAGAGAAATAGATCAAGAAGAAGAAGAGGTCAAGTGAGAGAGCGAGATGGAAGAAGGGAGAAGAGTGAGAGAGATTGGGAGATGGAGAAAGGGGAGAGAAACAGAAGCAGGACAGAGAGAGAGCGAGAGAGGGGAAAGAGAGAGCTTAGGTGAGAGAGAAAGAGGCGGAGGGGAGTAGAGAGAGCTAGGTGAGAGAGAAAGAGGCGGAAGGAGAAGAGAGAGCTAGGTGAGAGAGAAAGAGGCGGAGGGAGAAGAGAGAGCTAGGTGAGAGAGAAAGAGGCGGAGGGAGAAGAGAGAGCTAGGTGAGAGAGAAAGAGGCGGAGGGGAGAAGAGAGAGCTAGGTGAGAGAGAAAGAGGCGGAGGGAGAAGAGAGAGCTAGGTGAGAGAGAAAGAGGCGGAGGGAGAAGAGAGAGCTAGGTGAGAGAGAAAGAGGCGGAGGGGAGTAGAGAGAGCTAGGTGAGAGAGAAAGAGGCGGAGGGAGAAGAGAGAGCTAGGTGAGAGAGAAAGAGGCGGAGGGAGAAGAGAGAGCTAGGTGAGAGAGAAAGAGACAGAAGAGAGAGAGAGAGAGACGGAGGGATAAGAGAGAGGGAGAGAGAGAGATGGTCAGTCGTCCTCTGTGCAGCCCAGTAGCTCCATCCTCAGTGTGATTCGTCCGTACCAGGACCAGGGGATGAGGCGGATGAAACGACCATATATGGGCGGCTGGACGGAGTTCTTCCTGTGGGTGTCATTTTCAACGTTCCCCTGGAACACCTGTCACCCAAGACAACCACGGATACCGTCAGACACACTGCCAACAAGACAACCACAGATACAACTGGAACACCAATAACTGAACCATCACCGTCCCTCACTCTCTGTCTCCTTCTCTTTCTTTCTGTCCCTCTGTCATGTATGTCATGTATTTTCTGTGTCTCAATCAATCAACAAATCAATCAAACAGTCAATCAATATGATCATGTGTGTCGACCTTGTCCTTGTGTTGTGTTTCGTCCTGGTATGTCGTCCACCTCAGTCCATCGTTGCTGTAGGCTAGTTTGTAGGAGCGCACAAACTGGACACGGCCAAAGTCCTTAGCTCCCTGAGTCACTACACCCGTTACCTTAGTAGGAACCAACAGGTCTACCTGAGAGAGGGAGAGGGAAAGTGGAGAAGAAGTAGAGAGGGAGAGAGGGGAAGTAGAGGGAGAGAGGGAGAATGATTTAATTATCCATTCATTAAAATGCATACTCCATTCTATTTTTGTCTTTCTCCTACTCCTCCCCCTCCCTCTCCCCTACCCCTCCCCTCCATACCTGTATCCACTGGTTTTTGTCATTGGTGGCTGCGGTCCATGCGTTGACCTTGGCCTGGTTGTCCAATCTGGCTCTGTTCGGGGTCCAGGCCAGCAGACCCATGCCCAGGGTCCGGTACACAGAGGACGAGGTCAGCTGGGAGTCCTGCACCTGACCCCCCTTTAGACCCAGAGGCTCTGAACAGCCTGGGAAACCAGAAACAGAAACACATAAACATCCCAATATACAGTACCAGTCAAAAGTTTGGACACACCTACTCATTCAAGGGTTTTTCTTTATTTTTTACTATTTTCTACATTGTAGAATAATAGTGAAGACATCAAAACTATGAAATAACAGATATGGAATCATGTGGTAACCAGTGCTGGTGACACTGTCCGTGATTTATTTAGAATTCAAGGCACATTTAACCAGCATGGCTACCACAGCATTTTGCAGCGATACGCCATCCAGTCTGGCTTGCGCTTAGTGAGACTATCATTTGTTTTTCAACAGGACAATGACCCAACACTGTGTAAGGGCTATTTGACCAAGAAGGAGAGTGATGGAGTGTGGCATCAGAGGACCTGGCCTCCACAATCACCCAACCTCAACCCAATTGAGATGGTTTGAAATGAGTTGGACCGCAGAGTAAAGGAAAAGCAGCCAACAAGTGCTCAGCATATGTGGGAACTCCGTCAAGACTGTTGGAAAAGCATTCTTCATGAAGCTGGTTGAGAGAATACCAAGAGTGTGCAAAGCTGTCATCAAGGAAAAGGGTGGCTACTTCAATGAATCTAAAATGTAAAATATAATTTGATTTGTTTAAAACCTGTTAGAGATGATTTTCGCAGCTTTTTGTTAAAAATCACGCAACATTTCAAAGTCCTGCTACTCATGCCAGGAATATAGTATATGCATATGATAAGTATGTGTGTATAGAAAACACTCTGAAGTCTCTAAAACTGGTTAAATCGTGTCTGTGGCTATAACAGAACGTGATTAGGAGTAAAAATCCCTGTTAAAACTGTTTACCAAAAACACAAAAAATATATTCATCCGCCATTCAATGTATTGTCTAAGGCGAAAGAAAATAAATGAGGATGCCCTGTAAACGCCTACATCTTCCACACGATGTCGCTAGTACTGGCATTTCAAGTCTCCTTTATCCTTGGTTAGATGACGTATTGGCCCTTCCTGTTTTAGGCTCACCACAGGATGTTGTGAAATTGAAAACATGGACGATGATTTCAAGACTTGCTGCTATCGAATACAGATCGCCCCGTGATCATTTTTATAGATTATTAACGTTTATTAATACCTAAAGTTGGTTTAGAAAAGTAGTTTGAAGTGATTTGTAAAAGTTTATAGGCAACTTTTGTAATTTTAAAAAGTGACGTTGCGTCTTGTAAAATGGAATATTCCTGGATCAGACCGGTCTAAGGAAAACGACATTTTGGCTATACAATGACGGATTTAAATCGGGAAAAAGACCCAATTGTGATGTTTATGGGATATATAGGACTGCCAAGAAAGAAGCTTGTCAAAAGTAATGAATGTTTTATATTTTATTTCTGCGTTTTGGGTAGCGCCGGCTACCGCAAAATCTGTTGTTTTGTTGACGGTCTGGTATTCTGGGGGGTGCATGCTATCAGATAATAGCTTCTCATGCTTTCGCCGAAAAGCATTTTACAAATCTGACTTGGTGGCTAGATTCACAACGAGTGTAGCTTTAATTCAGTACCTTGCATGTGTGTTTTAATGAAAGTTTGAGTTTTATCAAAAACTATAGGTGGCGCTCTAAACTTTCCGCTGATTTGGTTTCGCCACAGGAACACTCCTCCATAAGAAGTTAACACTTTTTTGGTTACTACATGATTCCATTTGTGTTATTTCATAGTATTCAACAATGTAGAAAATAGTTTTTTTTTTTTTTATTAAAAAAAATAGAATGAGTAGGTGTGTCCAAACTTTTGACTGGTACTGTGTGTCAAAACATTGTCACAAAATATTTATTTTATAACCATGTATGACTGCTTTTGACACATTTGACATGCATCATGAAGCTTTACAACATTGTAATGAAGTCATTATGAGCAGGGTGCCAAATCAAGTTTATAAAGCAATCATGTCTACAGATGATGACGTCACTGACCTGTGAGCTCGCAGCCCATCAGCTCCATGCGCAGCATACAATGGCCCCAGCAGACCTGAGGGTAAACCCGTATGTACTGTGCTTCAATTGGTGAAGAGAAGGTGTTGGCCATGAGAGAACTGCTGTCTGAGTTACCGTGGAATATCTAGAGGAAAACATCATGTTTTATCAGTCAAAAACATCGGGCTGATTTAGGCGCACCTGCACAAATGTATTTTCACTCACTCACTCACTCACTCACTCACCACTCACTCACCACTCACTCACTCACTCACTCACACGCACACGCACACGCACACGCACACACACCATGTCCTGTGTGTCTCCTCTGGTTTTCACCATGCTCCAGGTCCTAGCGTCGTCGCTGTGGGCGATCTTATAGGACTTCACATACTCTGAGCTGCCCAGCCGCCGAGCACCCTGGGTAATCAGCCCCGTCACACGCATCTGCTGCCGCAGGTTCACCTGGACACAGACATAAGGGGGTCAGAAACAACTAGAGTTTGGCCATGGTGGAGTAAACACTGGCTACATCTATCTAGCGGACAGCCGGAGTGTGTGCTACCTGTATCCAGGGCCAGTGGTCGCTGAGTGCAGGGCTCCAGGCATTAACCATGCCCCTGCGGTGGAGCTGGGCCAGGTCAGGGCTCCAGTGCTGCAAACCAAACATGCCCCGCTGAGCAGAGGAGGAGGACAGCTGCCCCTTGGTGATGATACCACCCTCCATGCCCAGAGGACCTGAACACTCTACAGAGTAGAGGGACAGCAGGTACACAGACACACAAGGAAGAAAGAGGAGAGACAGAGAGAGAGAGAGAGAGAGAGAGAGAGAGAGAGAGAGAGAGAGATAATGATTAATACAATTAGTACATCCATCACAATATAATTGTAATAATATATGCCATTTAGCAGACGCTTTTATCCAAAGCGACTTACAGTCATGTGTGCATACATTCTACGTATGGGTGGTCCCGGGGATCGAACCCACTACCCTGGCGTTACAAGTGCCATGCTCTACCAACTGAGCTACAGAAGGACCATCACAAGCCAAAGCCACAGTAAATGTCCTTCCTTCCTTCCTTCGCTTTCTTTCTTTCTTTCTTCATTCCTTCCTCAAACATCAGCAGGTACCGAAGACACAGTGTTCCTTGTTTCTCCTCTGAGGGACAGCCTCAGCTCTGCTCTGGATTGTCCCCCATGTTGGCCCAGATGAATTTCATGTTCCAGGTCAGTTTCATCATTGATTTCAGTCTCTGACATGCAGTCTCTTAACCTCTCTCCTGGTAAAACTGAGTCATTGCATCTGTGTGCCAGTCCATTTTTAAATGTATTTTGATTCTGCTAGCCAGTTCATCCTTTCTCCCTCATTACATCCACTTATCAGTCCATCATCCTCCCTCTCACTGGCTGAGACTTCAGCTTCAAAATGCCATACAAAAACATCCTCATCCTCGCAACTCTCCTCTCTTTTCTCACAGCTCCTGTGTGAGTATGTGTGGAAAGAACTGGTTCTGGAGGAGGAGTGTGTGAGGTAGGGGAGAAGGGCATAGGTCTGTGAGTGTGTGTCCGTGGTCCCTGTGTAGGATTGGGGACGAGGGGGTCCGTATCTGGCATTCTCCACCCCCAAAGCAGACTCAGGCTGGCTCTAATTGAGAACAGAGAGACTCTGGTACCACGACGCAACACCATCGCTAATGATTAACTACTCATGGTGTGATTGTGATAACATACAGGAACTCAAGTCCTTTTGTTCACCCGACCTAGAATACCTTATAATCGAATGCCGACCGTATTACCTCCCAAGAGAATATTCTTCGGTTATAGTCACAGCCGTGTATATTCCCCCTCAAGCCGATACCACGACGGCCCTCAAAGAACTGCACCGGACTTTATGCAAACTGGAAACCATATATCCTGAAGCAGAATTTATTGTAGCTGTGGATTTTAACAAAGTAAATTTGAGGAAAAAGTTACTGATGTTCTATCAACACATTGACTGTAGTACTCGCGCTGCTAAAACACTCAACCACTGCTACTCCAAATTCCGGGATGCCTACAAGGCCCTCCCCAGCCCTCCCTTTGGCAAATCTGATCACGACTCCATTTTTTTCCTCCCTTCCTATAGACCAAAACTCAAATAGGAAGTACCCGTGCTAAGGACTATTCAATGCTGGTCTGACCAATTGGAATCCACGCTTCAAGATTGTTTTGATCACGTGGACTGGGATATGTTCCAGGTAGCCTCCGAAAACAACATAGACAAATACACTGATACTGTGTGTATAGGAAGTGTATGGGAGATATTGTACCCACTGTGACTATTTAAACCTACCCTATCGGGAAACCGTGGATTAACTGTGACAAGGTGGCAAGGAAATATGGCCGAATACAAACAGTGTAGTTATTCTCTCCGTAAGGCAATCAAAGAGGCAAACCCTCAGTATAAAGACAAAGTGGAGTCGCAATTCAACGGCACAGACACAAGACTTATGTGGCAGGGTCTACAGACAATCATGGACTACAAAGGGAAAGCCAGCCACGTCGTGGACACCGGCATCTTGCTGCCGGACAAGCTAAACACCTTCTTCACCCGCTTTGAGGATAACACAGTCCCAATGATGCAGCCCGCTAACAAGGACTGTGGGCTCTCCTTCTACCTGGCCGACGTGAGTAAGACATTTAAGCGTGTTATCCCTCGCAAGGCTGCCGGCCCAGCCGTGTCCTCAGAGCATTCGCAGACCAGCTGGCTGGAGTGTTTACAGACATATTTAATCTCTCCCTATTCCAGTCTGTTGTCCCCACATACATCAAGATGTCCCCCATTGGTCCTGTACCCAAGAAAGCAAAGGTAACTGAACTTAATGACTATGGCCCCGTAGCACTCACATCATTCATCATGAAGTGCTTTGAGAGACTAGTCAAGGATCATATCACCTCTACCTTACCTGACACCCTAGACCCACTTCAATTTGCTTATCGCCCCAATATATCCACAGAAGATGCAATCGCCATCACACTGCACACTGCCCTATCCCATCTGGACAAGAGGAATACCTAGGTAAGAATGCTGTCTATTGACTATAGCTCAGCATTCAACACCATAGTACCCTCCAAGCTCATCATTAAGCTCGAGGCCCTGGGTCTGAACCCCGCCCTGTGCAACTGGGTCCTGGACTTCCTGATGGGCCGCCCCCAGGTGGTGAAGGTAGGAAACAACATCTCCACGTCGCCGATCCTCAGCACTGGGGCCCCACAAGGATGCGTGCTCAGCCCCCTCTTGTACTCCCTGTTCAGCCATGACTGTGTGGCCATGCACGCCTCCAACTCAATCATCAAGTTTGCATACAACACAACAGTAGTAGGCCTGATTACCAAAAATGATGAGACAGCCTACAGGGAAGAGGTGAGGGCCCTGGGAGTGTGGTGCCAGGAAAATAACCTCTCGCCCAACGTCAACAAAACTAAGGAGCTAATCGTGGACTGCAGGAAACAGCAGAGGGAGCCCCCCTATCCACATCAATGAGACAGCAAGGGAGAAGATGGAAAGCTTCAAGTTCCTCAGCGTATACATCACTGACAAACTGAAATGGTCCACCCACACAGGCAGTGTGGTGAAGAAGGCGCAACAGCGCCTCTTTCAATTTCAATTGAGAGCATCCTGTCAGGCTGTATCACCACCTGGTACGGCAACTGCACCGCCCGCAATGGCATGGCTCTCCAGAGGGGGGTGCGGCCTGCCCAACACATCACCGGGGGCAAGCTACCCGCCCTCCAGGACACCTACAGCACCAGATGTCACAGGAAGGCAAAAATATCATCAAGGACAACAACCAACCGAGCTGTTCACCCTGCCATCATCCAAAAGGCGAGGTCAGTACAGGTGCATCAAAGCCGGGACCGAGAGACTGAAAAACAGCTTTTTATCTCAAGGCCACCAGACTGTTAAATAGCCATCACTAGCACATTCGAGGCTGCTGCCTCGATCATAGACTTGAAATCACTGGCCACTTTAATAATGGAACACTACCCACTTTAAAAATGTTTACATATTTCATTACTCATCTAATATGTATCGACTCTATTCCATCCTATCCTACTGTATCTTAGTCTATGCTGCTCTGAAATTGCTCATTAAAATATTTACATATTCTTAATTCCATTCCTTTACTTTAGATTGCGTGTATGGTTAGATATTACTGCACTGTTGGAACTAGAAACACAAGCATTTTGCTACACCCGCAATAACATCTGCCCTAACAAGTGTATGTGACAAATACAAAAAAAAAAATTTGAATTTGATTTGATTTTTAATGATGCTACACCAGGACAGCACAGAGTGCTTAAATAGCTTAAATAAATAGGTGACACACACACACACACACACAGAAGCGCACTAAAAGGGAAAACAGCAAGAGAGCATATGACATCAATTCCTACCTAATTCAATTGTGTGTTCATGTAAGCGTTGGACATCAAGACCTCTTAAAATATTTGTCCTCTGATGACTCGCAAGTAAACAGTTACACAAGTCCACACTCACTGTGCTGGCAGGTCCTGCCTGTGTATTCTCCAGGACACACACACGTGTAGTTGGCTTCCCGGTCTGTACACACACCTCCGTTCCTGCACGGCCCACTCTCACACTCATTCACATCTGGAACACAAACACAGACCAGGGAAGAACTGTTGCATACACTTATGGGACTATGAGGTTGCATACAGATATTTTAATGTAAAAATGGATGTTTCATACAGGAACAGGACTTTTGAAGACAGCTTGGAGTGACATTTGCTATGATAATTTCATTGCCCCCTGCCACAACCCCGAGAAGGGGGGGTCGGAAAACTTTACTGTTTTCAAATCTAATCTCCTTATTTCTATGTATTTTCGACATGGCTGTAGTTAGGCCTATAACCAAGGTGGGGAATAAAACATCTTACCACAGGCCAGATGTATTCCGGATGCTTCGAACATTAAATGAACACTCAAAATGACTTTGTTACTTTGAGATTTTGGGTGGATGAAATGAAAGTCTGCTAATATTTTTTCAGGTGGTTTGACACTTAATTCAGACAGTAATAAAACGAGATGGGGAGAGAAACAGTGGGAAGGTTGGAAGCAGGGATTCATCCCGGTACTCAGGTGAAAGTTGGATGCAACACATGGAGTGTGTCACCACTACACCAAGACTCTGCAAAGGAAATAGTAATATTAATATTTTATTTCACCTTTATTTAACCAGGGAGGCCAGTTGAGAACAAGTTCTCATTTACAACTGCGACCTGGCCAAGACAAAGCAAAGCAGTTTGACACAAACAACAACACAGAGTTACACATTCAATAAACAAACGTACAGTCGATAATACAATAAAAAAAAGTCTATATACAGTGTGTGCAAATGAGGTAAGATAAGGGAGGTTAAGGCAATAAATAGGCCGTAGTGGGGAAGTAATTAAACACTGGAGTGATAGATGTGCAGAAGATGAATGTGCAAGTAGAGATACTGGGGTGTAAAGGAGAAAAAAATAACAATATCGGGATGAGGTAGTTGGATGGGCTATTTAAAGATAGGCTATGTATAGGTGCAATGATGCAATTTGTTCCAGTCATTGGCAGCAGAGAACTGGTAGGAAAGCCGGCCAAAGGAGGAATTAGCTTTGGGGGTGACCAGTGAAATATACCTGCGGGAGCGCGTGCTATGGGTGGGTGCTGCTATGGTGACCAGTGACCTGAGATAAGGCGGGGCTTTTACCTAGCAAAGACTTATAGATGACCTGGAGCCAGTGGGTTTGGCGACGAATATGTAGCAAGGGCCAGCCAACGAGAGCATACAGGTTGCAGTGGGTTTGGGTAGTATATGGGGCTTGGTGACAAAATGAATGGCACTGTGATAGACTGCATCCAATTTGCTGAGTAGAGTGTTGGAGGCTATTTTGTAAATGACATCGCCGAAGTCAAGGATTGGTAGGATAGTCAGTTTTACAAGGTTATGTTTAGCAGCATGAGTGAATGATGCTTTGTTGCGAAATAGGAAGCCAATTCTAGATTATATTTTGGATTGGAGATGCTTAATGTGAGTCTGGAAGGAGAGTTTATAGTCTAACCAGACACATAGGTATTTGTAGTTGTCCACATCCTCTAAGTGCAGGGAGGTGCGGGCAGCGATCGGTTGAAGAGCGTGCATTTAGTTTTACTTGCATTTATGAGCAGTTGGAGGCCAACGGAAGGAGAGTTGTATGGCATTGAAGCTTGACTGGAGGTTAGTTAACACATTTTCCAAAGAAGGGCCAGAAGTATACAGAATGGTGTTGTCTGCATAGAGGTGGATCAGAGAATCACCCGCAACAAGATCGACATCATTGATGTACACAGAGAAAAGAGTCGGCCCAAGAATTGAACCCTGTGGCACCCCTATAGAGACTGCCAGAGGTCCGGACAACAGGCCCTACGATTTGACACACTGAACTCTATCAGAGAAGCAGTTGGTGAACCAGGCGAGGCAGTCGTTTGAGAAACCAAGGCTGTTGAGTCTGCCGATAAGAATGTGGTGTTTGACAGAGTCGAAAGCATTGGCCAGGTCGATGAATACAGCTGCACAGTATTGTCTTTTATCGATGGCGGTTATGATATCGTTTAGGACCTTGAGTGTGGCTGAGGTGCACTGAGGTGTGGTGGGATTCGAAATGGCCGATTGATCTGTTCGTTAACTTGGCTTTCGAAGACCTTAGAAAGGCAGGGTAGGATAAATATAGGTCTGTAACAGTTTGGGTCGAGAGTGTCTCCCCCTTTGAAGAGGGGGATGACCGCGGCAGCTTTCCAATCTTTGGGGATCTCAGACGATATGAAAGAGAGGTTGTACAGGCTAGTAATAGGCGTTGCAACATTTGCGGGGGATAATTTTAGAAAGAGAGGTTCCAGATTGTCTAGCCCAGCTGATTTGTAGGGGTCCAGATTTTGCAACTCTTTCAGAACATCAGCTATCTGGATTTGGGTGAAGGAGAAATGGGGAGGCTTGGGCGAGTTGCTGTGGGATGTGCAAGGCTGTTGACCGGGTAGGGGTAGCCAGGTGGAAAGCATGGCCAGCCGTAGAAAAATGCTTATTGAAATTCTCAATTATAGTGGATTTATCGGTGGTGACAGTGTTTCCTAGCCTCAGAGCAGTGGGCAGCTGGGAGGAGGTGCTCTTATTCTCCATGGACTTTACAGTGGTACAGAACTTTTTGGAGTTTGTGATACAGGATGCAAATTTCTGTTAGAAAAAGCTAGCCTTTGCTTTCCTAACTCCCCTGAAAAGTTGCATTTCACGGGGGCTATTCAATGCTAATGCAGTACGCCACATGATGTTTTTGTGCTGGTTAAGGGCAGTCAGGTCTGGAGTGAACCAAGGGCTATATTTGTTCTTGGTTCTACATTTTTTGAATCGGGCATGCTTATTTAAGATGGTGAAGAAAGCACTATTAAAGAATAACCAAGCATCCTCTACTGATGGAATGAGGCCAATATCCTTCCAGGATACTTGGGCCAGGTCGATTAGAAAGGCCTGCTCGCTGAAGTGTTTTAGGGAGCGTTTGACAGTGATGAGGGGTGGTTCTTTGACAGCAGACCCATAACGGACGCAGGTAATGAGGCAGTGATCGCTGAGATCTTGGTTGAAGACAGCAGAGGTGTATTTAGAGGGCAGCTTGGTCAGGATGATATCTATGAGGGTGCCCGTGTTTATGGATTTTGGGGTTGTACCTGGTACTGTAGGTCCATTGATAATTGGTGTGAGATTGAGGGCATCTAGCTTAGATTGTAGGACGGCTGGGGTGTTAATAAGCATGTCCCAGTTTAGGTTGATGGTACTGGGTAACCAAATCATCGATTGCAGTCTCCTTGTCCATAGATTGTTTTCAAGGTAGGACACAAACATTTTGTAATTTGGGTGAACTCTTTAAAATAGTGCTGGAAGAAAATTGCGCTTGACCTCCAGGAGGGTTGGCCTCCCCCCGATCTATGTTTCCCAAGTTCTGGGTGTTTGAAAATGTTCTTATTATAACAATTAATTTCTCAAAACCTTCAGGAAAAATCGAATGAATATCTCAATATCCAGGTGGTTTATGCCTACCAGTGAAGACCCTTGCAATCATCTGACTCTACATAGACAAAATATGATGCGTTTGTAAGTTGTGAATCCCCCTACTATCTTAGCCTAGCACGTGCACAATACTCAAATGTCAACAATTATATTTGAGGCCTGCAGCATTCAATATCCAGTTCTTATTTGCATGGCTTATTCAAAAGCGTGCATGAATGACTGCAAAAAAAACATAGCCTCATATTATGCATTTTCAAAAACACAAGTAGGCATATCGGATTTCAAATAAGTGATTCCACTGGCAAGACTGGGAAGAAGAGGAATGATAAAATACGTTTGGAGAATAACAGTGGTGTTCATGCTGACAGTTCTTCTTCTTATTGTTGTATTATTATTATTTGTACATTTATTGTCCTCCTCTACAATCAAACGTACACTTTTGAGTTCACAGTCTGTTATTTTCAGAGTTACAAATCAGGTTACCCTACCAAACTCCGCCGCTTAAACATACTTTAGGTCTGTATGCTGCCTTTTCATTGCCGCAGCCTAAACGCCAATCACCAAAGGAGAAGACTAAGGCAAGTACGGATTATTGACTTCAGTACGTGGTGTCAAAAGGTTGCATTCAGCAATAGGGACGGGAGTAACAGCAACCATTTTGTTTTTACAACATTGTATTAAAACAGCCCCTCCGTGCTGCTCTTTTTACAGTTTTATAAACTCAGCGGAGAACGAAAGTATTCAGACCCCTTGACTTAAAGGTCTTTTTGTTTTTTACTTCTATAAATTTGCACAATATTTCTAAAAACCTGTTTTCGCTTTGTCATTATGGGGTATTGTTTGTAGATTGTTGAAGAAAAGTTTTTATTTCATAAATTTTAGATTAAGGCTGTAACGTTACAAAATGAGGAAAAAGTCAAGGGGTCTGAATACTTTCCGAATGCACCGTAAGAGGTGTGGAGTGAGCATGAGAAAAAGGTCTAATGCAAGTGTCATGCAGGTCAGCCATTTTGCAGGTCAGCCATTTTGCAGGTCAGCCATTTTGCAGGTCAGCCATTTTGCAGGTCAGCCATTTTGCAGGTCAGCCATTTTGCAGGTCAGCCATTTTGGTCAAAAGGTTGGTCAACAGTGATGTGATAAGATATTGTGTAAAAAATATATATTTTAAGAATTTGTCCGCACTGTATGTTTGTCTGCTTGCTAGCCAGGCAATTTTAGAGGAATGATTACAGAAATTTGTCAAATTAACTGCCAATATGCCAACATTCCATTCAAACAATGCAATTAATCCACAGCCATACATTTTCTGAAATCAGTTGATGATAGGATTTAGACAAGTTGTAAATGCAACAAGTACTGATATTGTAACATATAATTGCACTCACAGCTTTCCAAGAAAACAAAAATTGAGACATTTAAGGTCTGTTTAAATATATTTTAGAGGCTATTTATAGAGACAATTTGTATAAAACTTATATAAACTGTATTTATAATGATATGACTATATTTTAGGTTAACAATAATTATATTACACAATTTGTGATATATCATATGCCTTACTTTTATTTTCCTGCATAAGTAAAATCAGGATTATGCCTCTACTGCCATTCATTCCAATTTGAATGGTTTGGATTTCTCCCTGACCAATATGGCTGCCATTTTAACCACATTCTGGAACTTTGAGGGTTCATGACATAACCACTCTAGTAATTTCATAGGATCTCTATGGGTATGACTCGCTATAATTTAGTACAGAAGGCTTCCGTGGGTGATTTAATCAATTCTGAGAGGGAAATTCCTCGAAATGTGGAACATTTATCACATGTACAATTATATGATCCTAACTTGGCGCTTGGGACTAATCTTATCAGTTGACCTAGTTTTACACTGTCTGTTTGACTCTGTCACCAAGAACAACACCTAGTATTTATATACAAGACCCCCTGGAGAACTACAAGAGTATGTGACCTCACCGTGCACACATATAGAGTAGATATCATTGTTGGTATTGCCCACATAAAAAAAGCTATAGTATACTATAGTATAGTATTCCCTGTAGTGTTTTTCAGACTTTACTGTAGTATTCACATTAGAAAACTGTAGTATTAACAGTTAACTATAGTATAAATACTGTAACAAAAGAAAACTGTAGTATATAGTGCCTTAACTTTAGCTAGCGAGCTAACAAACTAGAAACGAACCAAAACATTATTTAGAAAGTTAATTTTTAGTCGCCTGGTTTGCTAAATTGACATATACTGAATTTATTTTTAAACAGATGGGTTTATTGGTGTTAAAATACACCAGTTATGCTATTGTGGAGCACCAGTCTGCTGATGTCATGCAGCCTGTCGATTTTGTGTTCATAACGACAATGACAAGTTTGATGTCGGACGACAATAGAATGTTCAGGATGTCACTGCGACAACTGTATACAGACATGTCGATAGACATGGTATAAACCAGACTTTAGTCTTGAAACCTTTGGTTGTTTATTACACTACTCACTCTGTTTAGCACATGGCCTCACATGTGACTCCTTAAAAGATATGGGTGGGGCTAAGGCTTAAGAGGGTGTGAATAATGCTGAATGGGTGTAGACAAAGAAAACCTCTCCAGTAGGTGTACCAAAACATTCAAGGGCCATTTTCTCCAAAGTGGGGTTATGAACTTTCAAAGCAGAATTACTTTCCCATTGTTCCTCAACTGTAGTGTATGATATACCATTTTCTAGGTCTCTACTTTTATCCAATGTAAAAAACACAATTGAAATTTTTGCTACACGAGACCGAATCGAAACGATTGGTCACCTATAGTAATAAATGTAGTGTTTTTGCAGATTGTAGTGTACTTTAGTATTTAATGTAGTGTTTTTGCAGACGGTAGATGGCTGTAGTATTCACTTGTGTTTTTTTCAGACATAACTCAAATATTTACTTTAGTGTTTTTGTTTCATTATCTTTGGCATTTCCTCCTTGTGAAAACCTACTGGACAAATACTAAAAGAGAACATTTTCCATAACCTGTACAGTAGGTAGGTAGGAAGGACAGACCAGAGTCTGACCAGAGAGTTCATTGTTTCTGCTCATTTCTATAGCCTGTACAGTAGGAAGGAAGGACAGACCAGGGTCTGACCAGAGAGTTCATTGTTTCTGCTCATTTCTATAGCCTGTAGGGAACACAATATGGTCTATACTTGGCATGTAGGTTTCTCACTTATGGGTAGCACAAATTGGGATATGGGGGAGGGGAATGGGCAAGGCATGTGCAAATTAAATACTGTTAAAAAAAGTGTAGTGTTTTTCCGGGACTGTAGTGTTTTTGCAGACATTACAATAGTATTTACTAAAGTGGATAATACTGTAGTATTAACAGTAGTATTCATCAGTATACTACAACATTCTATAATAAGCACTACCTATGATTGAGGGGTATTACAGTGTTTAGTATAGTATTCTACAGTACACGACAGTTTACTACAGAATTCTATAGTAAGTACTGCAGAATTCTATAGTAAACTGTAGTATTTGTTCATGTGGGTGGTACTACATTGTTGAGTGTGTGTGTGTGTGCGTGCGTGCGTGCGTGTGTGCGTGTTCACCACGTGTAAGCCGTCATAACTCATCACACCCATGAAAGCGTGAGTATGTGTGTATGACTTCATCAGCATAACTCCCACTGAGTGACCTCATTAAGAATGGTCGGATTAAGCCACTCCCTCCAGCCGGGAGGCCTGAAACCCTCTCAGTCGTTAGACTAGCTGTCCCCCCGGGTTAGTGTGTGTGTGTGCCTGTGTGTGTGTGTATGTGCGTATGTGTCTTACTGTGTTGGCAGTGGGCTCCAGAGTAGCCAGGGGAGCAGTGACAGTGGTACCCCAGGAAGGCATCACCTCGTTGGGCATTAGTGGTCTCACACACACCCCCATGGTGGCATGGGTTGGGCTGGCACGGACCTGGACACAAAAACCTATTGGGATCAATTGGTTTTCTACACTAAACACAAGTAAGAGACAACATAGAGTGTTGGGCCAGTAACCGAAAGGTCGCTGGTTCGAACACACGAGACGAGAAGGTAAAAACAAACAAAAACATGCCGATGTGCCCTTGAGCAAGGCACTCAACCCTAATTTGCTCCAGGAGCGCAAACTACTACTATGGCTGACCCTGTAAAACAACACATTTCACTGCACCTATCTGATGTATATGACAATACAACATATTTATTTATATTCACTGTCTGTCCCAAGATAAGCACAGAGATATAGGTCAGAGTAGTTATTTTAACCTGCTAATATTACCCTGCTAGCCTTATGGGAGGCTCACCATCAGGTTAGCAGGCTACGCTCACACAACCATGGACATGTACGTGTGTGTGTATGTGTGTGTGTATGTGTGTGATTAGCTATGACAGGCAGATCACAAAATAATGCCTGCCCTCATTATGGTGTTACTACAGCAGCTAGTATGAACTAATGAGGGATTATCTAAAACACACACACACACACACACACACACACACACACACACACACACACACACACACACACACACACACACACACACACACACACACACACACACACAAACACAAACACAAACACAAACAAGCATATAATGGACCTCAGAGAAGAGAGTGGCGTCTTGATTAAGATCACAGGCAATAGAACAGATTGTGGGTCATTGTACTGTTGGATGAAGGAACCAGTGGTCACTGTCAGTAGCTGTGTTGCATTAATAAAGAGCTTAGTGATGTCTGTGCACTTCACAGGATCAAACTGGCCATCAATCATAAACAGAGTGAATTGATTACACCTATCCAATCATTTGAGATCTGCGAGGGGACACGGGGGCTGTTTGGGATCAGGCTTCTCTTACCTGCTGTAATCAGCTCCTCCCAGTCTGGCGTGGCTGTAGAAAGAAAGAGATCAATTTGTTGTGGTGATAATGTGTTCCCTAAGCATGCGCTGACACAGTTGATTACTTGAATTATTGATCCCAAAGTCCTCCTGTGCTTACATAAGAGTAGCGCCTCCTCTGACTGTGGGGTGAAACAGTCTGCATCACCCTCACATGACACAGGTTCACATTCATCCCCTGAGAGAGAGAGACAGAGAGAGAGAGAGAGAGAGAGAGAGAGAGAGAGAGAGAGAGAGAGAGAGAGAGAGAGAGAGGAGAGAGAGAGAGAGAGAGAGAGAGAGAGAGAGAGAGAGAGAGAGAGAGAGAGAGAAGAGAGAGAAGAGAGAGAAGAGAGAGAAGAGAGAAGAGAGAGAAGAGAGAAGAGAGAGAAGAGAGAGAAGAGAGAGAAGAGAGAGAAGAGAGAGAAAGAGAGGAGAGAGAGAGAGAGAGAGAGAGTAGCTGTCAGATCTTCTTAGCAACACCCCAATGAGAGAGACACAGAGCCCCAAGGGGACAGGCATCACAAACTGTATTTACATATCAGACACACACACACACACACATCTTCATACAGAATTTCCACTTGAAATTCTCTGAACAACTAAGTTCAGATATGGCTTTGATAGGCCAAGTTACATCACATCAACAAACAAAAAACAACAACAACAACAACACGAGCGTATTAAGATACACGCAGTTATTTATTCTAGAGAATATCCTCCGCGAGTTCCCTCAAAGTATCAACGGCATCCGCGGCCGCACCTCACTCCTTAATAAGAAAACTACGCACTAACATTCACCCCTTCATTTAAGAGGGATGACGACACCGTTGTTTGTTTACATTCGCCAGTATCCCCATGCACTCACCGTTCACCTGTCGAGGCACAGCCGCACCGAGGCACAGCACCGCGAGGGACAATAGCAGGTGCATCTCCGAGTTTACTGCTTTCCCCCGCGGTCAAAACCAAAACAAAGGGCAGAAAACTTATCTTCTTTCTCTCGTATCCTCTCCTCCGCCTTCGCTGCAGAGGCCGCTGTGATGATAATGATGATGATGCTGATGATGTTGGCGACTCCTCCTCGCACGCTGTCTGTCAATCAGTTTACCCGGAGATGCGAGTTTTGTTGCGCAGATAAATAGGCAGACAGACGAAAAGCAAAGGGATCCTGAGGTTGAGCGCTACCACCTCTTCTCTGGTTCGCTTCACCGCAGTGACGCTGCGCAGTATCTCACCTCGGCTGCTTGACCGCCACAATCAGTAGCTATAATTGACTAACCTGAAGTTGTAGTTTAGCCATCACAATAATCTCCCGATGATTGAAAATGGATGTATAACCTCATTATAATAACCAATGTTAACAAAATAGGCCACATAAATAATTAGCACTCGTTTCCCAGGATAAAGCTCGTATTCAGTACACTCTTCAGGAAAAAAAAGGGTTCCCGAAAGAGTTCATTCGGCAAAGACGACCATTTTTGGTTCCAAGTTAGAATCCTTTGAATTCACATAACGAGGCACTCGTGAAAAGTGGAGTTCTCTCAAAGGGTTCTACCTGGAACCCGAAAGGGTCCAACCTGCAACCAAAAATGGTTATATAAAAGTGTTCCCCTGTTGGGGCAGCCAAATAACCATTTAATATCGATAGCAAAAACATTTCGAATAGTGTAGGCTAGCCTATGTGAAAACACAGAGCTGCCTGCATGCATATTTTTTGATGACATCATACCAATAAGGCCAGAATGGTCCCATGAAGTGGAGATAAGATGTTTTGCCCATCGGGGACCAAATGGAGGAAGTTCAGCTGGGTTGTATGTGTATCGTACGTGTGTGATGGAGAGTGTCTGGATAACTGTTTTCCTGTCCCAGAACGCTAAGTGTACGGACACGACACAGAGAAACCAGTGAGAGTTGCGCTTATGGGAAGCAGAACTTGGTTCTGAATGCAGCATCTGTGCAGGGGATAGGGGGTAGGGGTGGTGGTGGGATGGGTGGGTTAGGGGGTGGGAGTGTTGGGATGCGGGGGAGGACGTAGCGGCAAGGTGGGATCGGGTTATAGTGTGGGCCAAGTTGTTGGCTTTTTAGGCCATGATTAAAGCACCGGGAGGCTGTTTGACTTGGCTGGAGGGGCTTGTGCCTGTTCATCAATGGGTTCATTGGTGCCAATGCTTCACTCGGAGCGGGGGAGGCGAGGGAGAGAGATGGAGGGAGAAGAGAGAGGGGGAGGCGAAGGAGAGAGGTGGAGGGAGAAGAGAGAGGGGGAGGTCGAGAGTTACTAAATGACCCCATGTGAATACTCTTTTTCCCTCTCCTGCCAAATAGGTGATCTGACCTTGTATACACTACAGCAGTCACACAAGCTGGTGTATCCGTCAATGACGATCAGTCTTAGTATGTACTAATGTTCAAGGTCTGAAGTCGTGTGCCGTTCCTAAGGTTTTGTCTCCATCTGCTGGTCAGAGTGAGAACCATCCTCTGCGCTGATATGGGATTGGGCAACAGTTTCCTCTGACAGGCCTGACGTTGGAGTGAAACTCAGATCCAGTCCCAAGACTTTACATCCAGATGTTTTATGAAATGAATGAATTATGTTCAATTCAAATTTCAAAGGTTTAAAGACCGCCGATTTCCACTGTCCTGCTGCTGGTTTAAATGTTTCTGTAGCACTTAATTTCTGTATTATTGATGGTGATTGGCTGGAGAGGTTTACCAAGTAGAAAGCATCCCCAGGTTGAGCTTCCTGTCCCCGAATGTGGGTCCATTTGTACCTTAATCTTTTAGAATAATGACAACACAACTGCATTTGTCCACATGTTACAGCGAACAACAGAAGTCTTCTATGAGTCAAGCTGTAGTGCATCTCCCCCTGGATGGGAAGCCTTGCCCAACAGTAGGGAGATGTCTTGGGGATGTGAACCCAGTAGCCCTCCAGTTGCCAGATCATTTCTGCCCTCCCCAGCGCCCATGCCAGGCTTTATCTCAGCTCCTGGATCACAAAGCCTTCTCCATTCACTTCAACCAGGGGGTAGATCTTCTCTCTCTCTCTCTCTCAGAGAAGTCAGTGAAAGTGTAGATGTAGAGCCCTGGACTTGTAAAAGGAGACCCACCTCTCCTCAACCTCCACATACACCCAATACTCTGAGGTATAAGGGCATGCTGAAAAAAGACAGTAATGAGGTCGTAAAGACAGGAGTCGAGGAAAAAACAAAACATTTTAGACACCAGTAAACTTTCCCTGGAGAGTATGTTTCGATATCTTTCCTTTGAGCAGACTATCTGGCCACAAATGTTATCAATGTCAAAAATAGCCCTATCTGTAAAAGTCTGTCATTTCAAAATGACGTCAAGTACATTGAGATGGACAAATCTCTTTCTTTGCAAAAGAAAAAAAAAAGGAAATGTATCTTCCGGCTTTGAACCAGATCCTTACAAAGTGGAACTGGGGCATGATTCCATCGGTGTGATTAACAACATAGCTGTACTGTACCCGCATGAGGAATGACTGTTTCCTCGCTGGATTCTCTCTCTCTCTCTCTCTCTCTCTCTCTCTCTCTCTCTCTCTCTCTCTCTCTCTCTCTCTCTCTCTCTCTCTCTCTCTCTCTCTCTCTCTCTCTCTCTCTCTCTCTCTCTCTCTCTCTCTCCCTCTCTCTCTCTCTCTCTCTCTCTCCTCTCTCTCTCTCTCTCTCTCTCTCTCTCTCTCTCTCTCTCTCTCTCTCTCTCTCTCTCTCTCTCTCTCTCTCTCTCTCTCTCTCTCTCTCTCTCTCTCTCTCTCTCTCTCTCTCTCTCTCTCTCTCTCTCTCTCTATAGACGGCACACACTCGGGCTCTGCAGGACGCGGTTGTTTGGGAGCCAACACGCTCATCCCCGTCTGTTAGCAGCCAGGCCCACTCCTCCTGTCCTTCCTATTTGTCCTCCGGTCTGTAGCAGAGCATAGGACGTCCCTCTACAGCCTCCGCCGGACATCGCCAGGTCAGACTGTCTGAGTTTCTGTCTGCTGACAGAACTACGGGATGCCCAGGCCAAGACCCCTGACACGTTCTCTGTCACAGTGATGGCACTGAACTCACCAACTCTTACCCTGTCCACTGCTACATGTCTACATGTCTGTCTTCCCCATTATCTCTGGTCTCCAAGTATCTCCACTTTCCCTACACAGGGAAATAGGTCAGCTCTGACAGGTCTGTACTCCACTCTGAGGCTGTTAAGTGTGTCCAGTCTTTGACTGTGTTACGATCAGAGTGATGCTGCTCTGCTGTGTCTGTCATCTGAACAGGGTCAGGCGTTTGAAAAAAGGCTCATAGTCAGAGTCCGCTAACCTGTCTCCCTGGTAGAGACGGATGGAGGCTCTGAAGTGGATTGAACAAGTGACATCAATAAGGAATCACCTGGATTCACCTGGTCAGTCTATATCACGGAAAAATATATATTTTATATATAATATATATATATAAACTCTTCAGATTGGTTTATAGATTGTTTTACCAGAGGAGGCTGGTGGGAGGAGTTATAGGACAGGCTCATTGTAATGGCTGGAATGGAATCAATGGAATGGCATCAAACATATGGAAACCACAGTTGACTCTGTTCCATTCAAGCCACTCCAGCCATTACAATGAGCCTGTCCTCCTATAACTCCTCCCACCAGCCTCCTCTGATCTCTACTAAAGCAGAGTCTTCCAGTGTATTTATATGTCTAAAAAAACTTGACTTAAAGTTTGGTCCTTCTCTAGAACCAGTTTCACTTGACAGGACAAGTTTATGAAACACCAATACCTTTGTGTACCCAGTGATAAAGTATTAGAAATAATTCTTGACCTTAGTTTTACCTTTCACCACAAGTCAAATGCATAAGTAACTAAACGGAGAGAGACAGAGACAGAGAGAGAGACAGAGAGAGAGAGAGAAACAGAGAGAGAGACAGAGACAGAGAGAGAGACAGAGACAGAGACAGAGAGAGAGAGAGAGAGAGACAGAGAGAGAGACAGAGAGAGAGACAGAGAGAGAGACAGAGAGAGAGAGAGAGAGACAGAGAGAGACAGAGAGAGACAGAGAGAGAGAGAGACAGAGAGAGACAGAGAGAGAGAGACAGAGAGAGAGAGACAGAGAGAGAGACAGAGAGAGAGAGAGGAGAATGTGGCCAAAGCGGAGGAACAGAAACAGGAGTCACACAAACCACACAGAGACGTGTTTAAAAGTAAAGAGCCTGTATATTTACTGAGTTTGACTGCAAAATACCATTTAATTCGTCGCCCGTGCGGGAAAATACATGTTTACTTCCGTCGGCTAAGGAGTACAGACGTTTGCTCCCTTCCTTTAGTGAGAAACGTGTTGTCTTCAAGTGGCGACAAAGGCCTGCTTCTGCCGCTTGGAGCCTTGTCGCGCCCAAACCTTCCCCTCAGAAAGACGTCCATGTCTGGATTAGGAGGCCTTTAACGACACACACTCTCTGAGTGCACTACCCGAGGCTTGAGTGCACTACCCAAGGCTTGAGTGCACTACCCGAGGCTTGAGTGCACTACCCAAGGCTTGAGTGCACTACCCAAGGCTTGAGTGCACTACCCAAGGCTTGAGTGCACTACCCAAGGCTTGAGTGCACTACCCAAGGCTTGAGTGCACTACCCAAGGCTTGAGTGTACTACCCAAGGCTTGAGTGCACTACCCAAGGCTTGAGTGCACTACCCGAGGCCATGCGGTTAGCAGTTGTATAAAGTTAATTGAAAAGAACAGAATCCAACTTAGAACCTTATATCCAGACCATCCAGGGACCCTAACTTTAGATACAGAGGGACATTATTGAGATGTAAAGTCAGAATTCTTTCACAAAGCATTAACATTCTATCGTTAAAACGTGGGTTTTACATGGAGTGGACCTATTGTTAATTGAATAGAATTTTACACAACATTCTCAGAATCCCACTCGAAACCAACATGCTATGAAAATGTGTGGGGTACATTTGAGGTACATGTAAATGACAGATTTGAGCAGTACAGGCAAATCGTTCTAATATCGAAGACAAAAGAAAATAAAAAAAAACAGTAGCTCTGATGAGTTAGGTGAACGGGATATAGCATCAGGCTGTTGGTTAGTCTATAACCCTTTGTGGGGCTCCGCCCTCTTGTAGTCGACTGACATCAGTCAGTATTGTATTGTATTGTATTGTATTGTATTGTATTGTATTGTATTGTATTGCAACCTGGCAAAATAGAACAAATGTGACTTTCAAAGTCAGAAGTTAGGCTTCTAGGTGGGTTTCCCATAATATTATCTGACAGGAGGAGAGGCAGCAGTTCAGCCATTTCTCTGTCTATACACGGACTCTGCAGCCTTACATTAGAGTTTCCAGACCCCGATTGAGCCCTATTCCCGGATTAACACACGCCTTCAACGGAGATTCTCCATTTAGCCAGCTTTTTTATTCCAGGGGAAGACTTGGTCTGGGTGTCGGAGCAACCCTTCCTAAAGAATGTGTTATCAGGCTAACACAACATCGTTGGCAGGTCGAGAAGGTTTAACTAAAAATTTCCCTGAATGTTCGAGATGGATAGAAAATATGTCCACCTGCACACAGCTACATAATAACCCCCACTGTGAAGAAAAACAAGGTTTGATCTAGATTTGAACAATGTCGTCAATATTATTTTTTTTAAATAGAACTATAGGCATCTGTAATGTCACAGACGTTTTAAAAAATATTCGTACAATTATTTTATAGAATTAGGTAAGGAATATACTTTTTTTTTAAAAACAGGAGACTATAAAGAGGAAACCACTGGTATGTGCAGCAAAGCATCGACTTCCCATCTTATTTTATGGCTTTAGGAGTTCTGTCTGTCTAAACTCACACCCCTTCCTCCCCGTGGCTTTGCCTCGCCGGCTGCTAAAACAGGCAAGGCTATCTCACACACTCTCACACACACACACACACTGGCTCAATCTCAATTGACGAAACAAAGCATTTCTTATACAATGCAAACTGTATTGTATATCTGGATGAGTAACACCGTACTGTATACGACCCAGATTATAATGGTCAGCATATGGCTCTTAAAAGGTATTTTGACTGAATTGAACTACGATTCCTACGCTTCTTCACTTCAAGTGAGATATTCTAGTTGTCCAGGGTTCCAGCCGTAGAATTTGAATATTAGAATGACTTCTTATTCTATTTGTTCCAGCTCTGTGCAACCTGTTGCATAATGGCTTCCTCCCTGTCTCTCTTCCTCTCTCCGCCTAACACTCTCCTCTCGCTGTCTCTTTCTCCCTCTGTCGCTCTCTTCTTTTCTGTCTTTCTCTTTCACTTCCATCTGTCTCCCCCCCCTCCATCTCTCTCTTTCTTCCTGCCTTTGTCACTCTGTCCCGTTCTCTCTCTTTCTCTGCCTACCCTCCCTCGTTATATACATGAATACGTTGAACCTGCAACATGCACGAGTTGTAGTGAACACTCGCACTATCTGTCTGCTAGTCAGCCAGCTGCAGACTGGGCCTAGGTAGTACATGGCACACACACACACACACACACCAGTGTGCACACACTCACAGACGTAGACACTCATCCACACACACACAAATCCACCGTGACGTGTCCACTCCTCAGTGCCTGTCCTTGTGTCTCCTAGTATATTACTGAACTCACCAGTAGCTTGGCCATACAGAGTACCAGACATCTTCAACCTTTTCTTAGTTAGTTTACATAGTGTACATGTTCATTGACTTATTCCCTCCCTCACAAACACACAACGCAAGAAATTGCAACCCCCCCACACAGACTCCCACCACTCCATATCAACCCTCACTCCTTGCATGTCACTGCCGTCTCTAGTAACTCCCTATGTCCCATGCGGTGTCACTACTTTTGGCCAAAGGTAGCGCACTACATGGGCAATAGAGCGCCATTTGAGACACAGTTTATGTCTCTATTATAACCCCCCCCCACACACACACACTCCTGTATATAATGTCCCTGTTATAGTGTAACACTCTCACTCTGCACAAGAAGAATATAGGCCAAATCTGAAATCACACCCTATTCTCTATAAAGTGCACTACTTTTTGGCAAGAGCACTATGTAGGGAATAGGGTGCCGTTTTGGACACAGATTTAATAATAGTCAGGGTAACACTAAAGGTAACTCTACACAAGCCCCCCCCCCCCCTCAGTGAATCATCAGGGGTGGGCCTTATCATGTAGCCCAGCCTTCTGATAGGCGCATGCGTTTGACGGACGGGCTGTGGCGTTCCTCCTGATTGGACATCGGGCGCAGCAGGAAGTTGTCATTTCCGCGGTGATCCTCGCGGTCGCTGCCGTCGTACGAGCTCCCACAGCTGGATAGGCTGTCGCCAGGAGACCGCCCTGCCTCGGCTGGGCCTTGATTTGTTAGGTAGCCCTGGGACACGGCCCCCATCCCTCCGCTGACAAATCCGATGCCTCGATCTCTGGGCGGGGAGGCGGGCTCTGACTTGATGTGAAGGTTCTGATGGACATTCTGGAGGTTGAGGTTGGAGTTCTGACAAAGGTTTCTGGTGGAGGAGAGGAGCGGTAGTGGTTAGAAAGAGGGAGAGGAACTACCCAAGCACAAGCACACACAGAGGAAAAGACACACAAAGACACACAGACACACACTCACCCCATGTGTCCTAATGCTGAGTGCTGCATGTTCTGTAGCTGTTGTTGCTGCCAGCCTGTTACTGATCCCAGGTGAACTGATCCAGAGCCGTTCCCTCCGAAGCCTGACAGAGAGCTCAGGTCACCCAGAGAGTACTCTACACAGGGGGAATGGAGAGAAAGGTGGCAAACCTTGTGGGCAAATCCTTCCTAGTGTACATGTCCTTCCTATTCCTAATGCGGTGCAGTGATTTTGAGAGGAGGAAGAGGAGGAGGGGAGGAGGAAGAGAGAAGAAGAGGATTACATACCTGTGCCATAGGAGGTGGAGAGGGCAGAGGGGTACCCTCCCATACCCTGCCCGGGCAGAGTAGGTGTTGCTATGGAGACCACAGGAGTAGCCAAAGACTGGGCAGACTGGGAGTGGTTTATTCTCTGGTTCTGGAAGCAAACAAGAAACAAACATTAACACACTTATGTGGATCTCCATTTCCTTCTAGACATACAAACAGATATTCAGTGGAACTTTCTACATGTTGTCCATTAGTGTGATGTCACACCACTCACCAGCATCATGTCAAAATCCTCGCACTGGCAGCGTTTGAAAAGCAATTACAACTCATATTAGTGCTTGAGTGTACGGTGTGGGCTAGAGTGTGAGGAGCTGTTCAAGAGAGGTCAGGTAAGTGTTTTGACATCTGTCTGGTGGGGGGGGGGGGGACGAAAGAGAGAGAGAGAGAGAGAGAGAGAGAGAGAGAGAGAGAGAGAGATGGAGAAAGAGGAGATCACTCACGACTGAGGGCATGTTGTTTTTGTTGCCAGGGGGCAGCAGCGTGCGGAGGTCTGGCTTGCGGTTACCACTCAGGGTCATGGAGGTCATCAGGGGCGGAGTCTTGGCCTGCATGCCTTTGGCCACACATCCCGGAGACAGCAGCCCCGGAGAGTGACGGTGGTTACCATAGCTACCATTACCTAGGAGACGGATAGAGGAGAATAGTGTCCGTTTTTCTTGTTTTACCCAAGTTGCATAAACCATCACACTGTGAGAAATGTGGGTGCATCGCGATAGTTAACTCACCAGTGTTAGAGACGGCGTTCGACAGCTCCGAGACCATCATCCCTCCTGCGTTTCCAGCGCTGGGGGTTCGGTGTGTGTGTTGGGGTCCAGGCGACATGCTGTTCCTCTGCAGCCCGGGGTGTGTGTGCGAGAGGGGCGGCAGATTGTGGTTTCCTAAGGAACCCCCCGCCCCAGGTTGAGAGTAGAGTAGTCCGCTGTTATTTTGGCCCTGGATGGAGCCAATCATGTCGTAGTTAGAGGGGGGGAGAGCCTGCTGGACAGAGACAAAGAGGTGACAGGGTTAGCAAGGCAAATGGAGAAGTGGTAGGAGTGGACACACACACACAATTCCAGTTAGCACTTACACAGAGTCTCTGTCTGCTGATCATGAGGTCGATGTCGTCGTTGATCTTGCGGTATTTATCCTCTGACTCGGGGCTCTGACCAGCAGAGTCGTCTGCCTCGATGTCGGGACTGTCA
Source organism: Oncorhynchus keta (assembly GCF_023373465.1). NCBI lineage: Eukaryota > Metazoa > Chordata > Actinopteri > Salmoniformes > Salmonidae > Oncorhynchus > Oncorhynchus keta. Next base: position 34,676,399 of record NC_068426.1, on the reverse strand, counting down.
AAGCCATTTAGACCCTTCTTTCGCAGAGT
>NC_068426.1:34646370-34673870 GCF_023373465.1 Oncorhynchus keta | reverse complement strand
TGCTATCGCGCCGTTTTTCAAGGGATTGTTCACTAAATGTGAACTATTTGTTTGCGATATCATCACCTCTCAAAGGCCATAGTCAGAACTACACATTTCCCATCATTCCATGGAAAAAACGTTGCTCCATCATCAGAGTTACACAGCAAGTAACTGATCGTGTCATTTCAGACACGCGAGGGCGGCCTGATGACATCTCTCACTATGACATCTCTCACTATGACATCTCTCACTATGACATCTCTCACTATGACATCTCTCACTATTGGCTAGCTGATGATTTATTTTACCAGGTACGTTGACTTAGAACACATTCTTATTTACAGCAACGACCTGGGGAATAGTTACAGGGGAGAGGAGGGGGGATGAATGAGACAATTATAAACCGGGGATGATTAGGTGACCGTGATGAAGGCCAGATGGGAATTTAGCCAGGACACCGGGGTTAACACCCCTACTCTTACGATAAGTGCCAAGGGATCTTTAGTGACCACAGAGAGTCAGGACACCCGTTTAACGTCCCATCCGAAAGACGGCACCCTACACAGGGCAATGTCCCCAATCTCTGCCCTGGGGCATTGGGATATTTTTTTTTGTAGACCTGAGGAAAGAGTGCCTCCTACTGGCCCTCCAACACCACTTCCAGCAGCATCTGGTCTCCCATCTAGGGAGCGACCAGGACCAACCATGCTTAGCTTCAGAAGCAAGCCAGCAGTGGGATGCAGGGTGGTATGCTGCTGACCGTAGCGGTGATGACAGGAGTCTGACCGGCAACTTTACCAGGGCGAGGACTTGCCGATGTGAAGCGCTTTCCCAAAGCCTCATCTCTGACGAAGCTAAATGACACACGTCGTTTGCTTAGCTAGCTAGCTAGTTATATGTCAAAGTGATAGGCTACCCTCACGTGTCTGAAATGGCATGATCAATCGATGTCCACTGATCATGTAAAGAATGCAGTGAATGGTTGTATAACTCCGATGGTAGAGTTAAAGGTGGAATAATCGGAAACGCGCAGTTCTGAATAGGATTTTTAATGAAGAGGTGATGATGTTAAAACCAAATACTTATAGCTTTTATTTTGAAAACAGCGCTTATTTGTCAATGGTTTTAGCCGAGCTGGTGGTCTCCTTGGCCCTCAGCAGCCCAATCAAACGCTCGGCACCGTATTGTGGCGTTTCATTGATAAACGACCTGCCCGTCACCGGGCCACAACTCCATCCCACCAAAACAGGCTGACGTTGTCTTTTCAAAACAGCTCTTACAATAAAAGAGCTTTTCTTTGGTCCTTTTCACCGGATTATTCCAACTTCACAGTGTGGAGATAAATATAAGACGCGGGGAAATCGAGGTTTTCACCTTCATTGTAAAAGCCCTAGTTATTTTGTTGCTTTGACAAAGTTATAAATGAAGATGATCCTTTATGTCACAGTGATTCATTTGCGTCCCCTCAGTTTAAGGTCAACCCTTTTACGTGAACTGAAGTCTCGTATTAATATGGTGAAACGATTAATTTAAAAAACTTTTTTTTTTTTAAATCTAAAGAAACATTGAACATTAATAACTAGTCAAATCCTAATGTTAAAAGCAGGTGAGCTGGTTTGACTCTTTGTTTGTAATTTTCTGTTGTTTTGTGTCGGAAAACACTTCAACCCTCTTACTCATAGATAGACAGGCCAAAAAAAAATCTTTGACAATTTTTTATTCAATTGCACCTCCCTGTCAATTGCACACAACAAACACATTTTAAGATGAAGTGGTCAACCCTGTTACGGTCAACCCTGTTATGGTCAACCCTGTTACGGTCAACCCTGTTACGGTCAACCCTGTTACTTTATTTGCACATAATAGGTACTTACTGTAGTTATTATAATTTTTTATATAAACTCTTGAGCTGGGAACATTTGTTTTTTTTATGAAGTTGGACATGTGCTATTTATGACAGAATGTTAAAATGAGATGAAATCTAAAGTTTTTTTGACCAAGTTACACGACCCCTCTATTTCTCCTCATGTCTGCCAGCCCGCCAAGACACACACACACACATACAACACACACACACGCATACGCACATCCCAGAGAGGCTATTCTTAGCAGCAGCGGGCTATTTTTAGCCTGCTGCTGGTTTCCAGGCATTTAACAGGAAGGAATTGACTACACAAAGAGAGCTGGAGTAACCACTGGGACTGTGTGTGTGTTTTGTGTGTTCTTTTTGACGAGCCTCACTGAGAGCTTCAGCTGTTTTCAATCTGCGACACACACACACCACAGAATGGAGCGAAATAGAGTTAGTAGAAAAGGGGGTGAGGAATGCAGAAGTTCTCCGTTATTTATAGCCATGATCCTGATCCACGAGCAACAAATCCAACACACACACACACACACACCTCCCCCTCATTATTGGGGAAAGAAACTCGGACAAAGGAGACTCTATTCTGCTCCATTCCTGTCAGGCAGATAGTTCTATGGCTCACAAGGTTTCACAGCTAGGTCATGAGTTTTTTCACCAATACAAAGCACAGGAGCTGTGTGAGACGCTGAGAAATGTACCCGTATGTTGTTATAGTATATTGAAAGTCACTACCAATTTATGGACAGGACACACTCCAGTAAAAAGACTGAGTCGGGGTCATTTCTGCTTCGCTTTGGTCTTTTCTGTCTCGAGATTGTCGCGCTCTGCGTCTGTGGTTGTGAGCCGTGTGGACAGCAGCATATTTGCAGGTGAAAACATTTAAGAGCTCCGACAACAGACACACACACACAGAGCACACACACACACACACACACACACACACACACACACACACACACACACACACACACACACACACACACACACACACACACACACACACACACACACACACACACACACACACACACACACACACACACACAGAGCACACAACTCAAAGCACAGGAATGCACTGGCATGCATGTGCATGAAGTCACAGTGGCTCTATCAACTCTGTGGTAAGAGAGCTGGAGGGGAAACCAGTTAGAATGAACTAACCAAACACACTGGCTGAGGGAGAGGGAGGGACGGGGACAGAAAAGGTCAAGGAAGAGGGGGGGGGGATCGAGAGGCTGATAGGTAGACGGAACACAAACAATCTGGAAGGGAATAAATTGGCATAGAGGGTAAGGGAGAAAGGAGGAGAAGGGGCCGAGGGAGCGATAGAGAGGCTTGAAAGTGAGAGAGGAGAGAGAGAAGGAAAGGGACCTGGGACAGAAAGAGGGAAATATCCATCCTCATTTATTTGTCCCCCAGGAGATAGACTACAGACTAGAGGTGAACAGGTCAGCCAGGAAGAGAGGGAGGGGGAGGAAAGAGAGGAGGGATGGGGAGAAGAGATGAAGGGAGAGGAGAGTTGACGCTTGGTGAGAGGGATTAGAAGGAGCATATTGAGATTACAGTAATTGAGTGTGATGGGATTATGGTAGATTACAGTAGATTAACAGTAAATGATATGCTGCTCCTGTCGGGGCTGGCAGACTAACCATAAGGTGGCCTCGTGGAGGACAGGTGAAGAGGGAGACCTGACCCACCTTCACAACATCAGGCAAAACACCACGTTATACAACACTGACACGTCGACACATAACCTCCCAGATCGGGCTCAAATGTGAAACTCTGTGGAATATTTGAGCTGTTCTTGGTTGATTTAGTTTGCCCAGTGTACAATGGAACACATGGGATAGTCCCAAAACTGAGCTGCATATCTCCCTCCCCCCCAGCTTTCTGCAACGCTAGAAGTCCCCGTTCCCACACATTTAACATCCCCACCCCCTTCTGCACTCTACCAAAACTCTACCAAGCTCGGTTTTCCCACTACTCCCAATGGGAGGCTCGTGTCCTGTGTGGGAACGCACATCTTTCACTGATCTCTCTCTCTCCTTCTCCCCCTCTGTAACAGGATCCTATATAAGACCACACCAACTCTCCTCCAAGCCGGCACAGATTCCTGCCAACGTTCCAGAGCCGGAATCCAACACACCTGTCCCGTGAACTCTGATCCCTAAAACCTCCCTAACCTCTGTCACATGGACCATGGTCCGCTGGGTGGCCCTGAAGAGGGTTGAATGGGGATGTTGGACGTGTGTGTGTGTGTGTGTGTGTGTGTGTGTGTGTGTGTGTGTGTGTGTGTGTGTGTGTGTGTGTGTGTGTGTGTGTGTGTGTGTGTGTGTGGGTGTGTGTGTGTGTGTGTGTCAGGGGACACCTTGTTCCTTGACATCGTTAAGTAACTCCAGGCTGGCCGACTCAGACCTGCACACGTTAGCCTCCCTGAGCCGTGGGCCATGAGCCCAACACACACACACACACACACACACACGGGCCTGCGTACCAAATGTCACAAAATACCATCAGACAAGCTGAATTCCACTGTTAATTCAACAAACTGAACATGTACTTATAATCAGATATCTCATCTGCTATTAGACCTGGGAAACCATGTTCGTGAATCAGTCTGCAAATAAACTGTGTGGGACCCACCTCCACGATGTCAGAGTTGGTCCTGCTCTCGTGAGGCTCGTTGTACTCGGTGTACTTGAGCAGCACCTTGTCCATGTCGGTGCTGGCGTACTGGAACAGCTTGTTGGTGCTGTTGAAGATGATGAGGGCGATCTCACAGTCACACAGCACGCTCAGCTCGTACGCCTTCTTCATCAGGCCAAACTTCCTCTTGGTGAACGTCACCTGGAGATGGAGAACGAGCGGGAGAAGGTAAAGATGGATAGAAAGGTAGGGAGGGGGGAGAGATAGAAAGGGAGAGAGGTAGACATAGATAGAAAGGTAGAGGGAGAGAGTGTTAGAGATAGATAGAAAGGTAGAGAAATAGAAAGGTAGGGAGGGGGAGGGGGGAGAGATAGATAGAAAGGTAGAGGGAGAGAGGGAGAGATAGATAGAAAGGGAGAGATTGATAGAACGGGAGAGATTGATGGAAAGGGAGAGAGAGATAGATAGAAAGGGAGAGAGAGGGAGAGAGGGAGAGATTGATAGAAAGGGAAAGGGAGAGAGGGAGAGATAGATAGAAAGGGGGAGAGAGGGAGAGATTGATAGAAAGGGAGAGAGAGGGAGAGAGGGAGAGATAGATAGAAAGGGGGAGAGAGGGAGAGATTGATAGAAAGGGAGAGAGAGGGAGAGATTGATAGAAAGGGAGAGGGAGAGAGGGAGAGATTGATAGAAAGGAGAGAGAGGAGAGAGGGAGAGATTGATAGAAAGGGAGAGAGGGAGAGATTGATAGAAAGGGAAAGGGAGAGAGGGAGAGATTGATAGAAAGGGAAAGGGAGAGAGGGAGAGATTGATAGAAAGGGAAAGGGAGAGAGGGAGAGATTGATAGAAAGGGAGAGAGGGAGAGATTGATAGAAAGGGAGAGAGGGAGAGATTGATAGAAAGAGAGAGAGGGAGAGAGGGAGAGATTGATAGAAAGGGAGAGACAGAAAGGGAGAGGGAGAGACAGAAAGGGAGAGGGAGAGACAGAAAGGGAGAGACAGAAAGGGAGAGACAGAAAGGGCGAGACAGAAAGGGAGAGACAGAGACAGAAAGAGAGAGACAGAAAGGGAGAGACAGAAAGGGAGAGACAGAGACAGAAAGGGAGAGACAGAGACAGAAAGGGAGAGACAGAGACAGAAAGGGAGAGACAGAGACAGAAAGGAGAGACAGAGACAGAAAGGAGAGAGAGACAGAAAGGGAGAGAGAGACAGAAAGGGAGAGAGAGACAGAAAGGGAGAGAGAGACAGAAAGGGAGAGAGAGACAGAAAGGGAGAGAGAGGGAGAGAGGGACAGAAAGGGAGAGAGAGGGAGAGAGGGAGAGAGGGAGAGAGGGAGAGATTGATAGAAAGGGAAAGGGAGAGAGGGAGAGATTGATAGAAAGGGAAAGGGAGAGAGGGAGAGATTGATAGAAAGGGAGAGAGGGAGAGATTGATAGAAAGGGGGAGAGGGAGAGAGGGAGAGAGAGATAGAAAGGGAGAGACAGAAAGGGAGAGGGAGAGACAGAAAGGGAGAGACAGAAAGGGAGAGAGAGACAGAAAGGGAGAGAGAGACAGAAAGGGAGAGAGAGACAGAAAGGGAGAGAGAGACAGAAAGGGAGAGACAGAGACAGAAAGGAAAAGGGAGAGATGGAGAGGGAGAGACAGAAAGGGAGAGGAAGAGACATAAAGGAAAAGGGAGAGGAAGAGATAGAAAGGAAAAGGAAGAGATAGAAAGGAAAAGGAAGAGATAGAAAGGAAGAGGGAGAGGAAGAGATAGAAAGGAAGAGGAGAAAGGAAGAGGGAGAGAAGAGAAAGGAAAAGGGAGAGGGAGAGACAAAGGAAAAGGGAGAGGAAGAGATAGAAAGGAAAAGGGAGAGGGAGAGACAGAAAGGAAAAGGGAGAGGAAGAGATAGAAAGGAAAAGGGAGAGGAAGAGACAGAAAGGAAAAGGGAGAGGGAGAGACAGAAAGGAAAAGGGAGAGGAAGAGACAGAAAGGAAAAGGGAGAGGAAGAGACAGAAAGGAAAAGGGAGAGGGAGAGACAGAAAGGAAAAGGGGGAGGAAGAGACAGAAAGGAAAAGGGAGAGGAAGAGACAGAAAGGAAAAGGGAGAGGAAGAGACAGAAAGGAAAAGGGAGAGGAAGAGATAGAAAGGAAAAGGGAGAGGGAGAGACAAAGGAAAAGGGAGAGGGAGAGACATAAAGGAAAAGGGAGAGGAAGAGATAAAGGAAAAGGGAGAGGGAGAGATAGAAAGGAAAAGGGAGAGGGAGAGACAAAGGAAAAGGGAGAGGGAGAGACATAAAGGAAAAGGGAGAGGAAGAGATAAAGGAAAAGGGAGAGGGAGAGATAGAAAGGAAAAGGGAGAGGGAGAGATAGAAAGGAAAAGGGAGAGATAGAAAGGAAAAGGGAGAGGAAGAGATAGAAAGGAAAAGGGAGAGATAGAAAGGAAAAGGGAGAGGAAGAGACAGAAAGGAAAAGGGAGAGGAAGAGAGAAAGGAAAAGGGAGAGATAGAAAGGAAAAGGGAGAGGAAGAGACAGAAAGGAAAAGGGAGAGGAAGAGACAGAAAGGAAAAGGGAGAGGAAGAGACAGAAAGGAAAAGGGAGAGATAGAAAGGAAAAGGGAGAGGAAGAGATAGAAAGGAAAAGGGAGAGATAGAAAGGAAAAGGGAGAGGAAGAGACAGAAAGGAAAAGGGAGAGGAAGAGATAGAAAGGAAAAGGGAGAGATAGAAAGGAAAAGAGAGAGGAAGAGACAGAAAGGAAAAGGGAGAGGAAGAGACAGAAAGGAAAAGGGAGAGGAAGAGACAGAAAGGAAAAGGGAGAGGAAGAGACAGAAAGGAAAAGGAAAATGAAGAGATAGAAAGGAAAAGGAAGAGATAGAAAGGAAAAGGAAGAGATAGAAAGGAAAAGGGAGAGATAAAGGAAAAGGGAGAGGAAGAGATAGAAAGGAAAAGTGAGAGGAAGAGACAGAAAGGAAAAGGGAGAGGAAGAGATAGAAAGGAAAAGTGAGAGGAAGAGACAGAAAGGAAAAGTGAGAGGAAGAGACAGAAAGGAAAAGGAGAGGAAGAGACAGAAAGGAAAAGGAAGAGATAGAAAGGAAAAGGAGAGGAAGAGACAGAAAGGAAAAGGAAAAGGAAGAGATAGAAAGGAAAAGGAAGAGATAGAAAGGAAAAGGAAGAGATAGAAAGGAAAAGGAAGAGATAGAAAGGAAAAGGAAGAGAGATAAAGGAAAAGGAAAAGGAGAGGAAGAGACAGAAAGGAAAAGAGACAGAAAGGAAAAGTGAGAGGAAGAGACAGAAAGGAAAAGGGAGAGGAAGAGATAGAAAGGAAAAGTGAGAGGAAGAGACAGAAAGGAAAAGGGAGAGGAAGAGACAGAAAGGAAAAGGAGAGGAAGAGACAGAAAGGAAAAGGGAGAGGAAGAGACAGAAAGGAAAAGGGAGAGGAAGAGACAGAAAGGAAAAGGGAGAGGAAGAGACAGAAAGGAAAAGGGAGAGGAAGAGACAGAAAGGAAAAGGGAGAGGAAGAGACAGAAAGGAAAAGGGAGAGGAAGAGACAGAAAGGAAAAGTGAGAGGAAGAGACAGAAAGGAAAAGGAAGAGACAGAAAGGAAAAGGGAGAGGAAGAGACAAAAAGGAAAAGTGAGAGGAAGAGACAGAAAGGAAAAGGAAGAGATAGAAAGGAAAAGGGAGAGACAGAAAGGAAAAGGGAGAGGAAGAGACAGAAAGGAAAAGGGAGAGGAAGAGACAGAAAGGAAAAGGGAGAGGAAGAGACAGAAAGGAAAAGGGAGAGGAAGAGACAGAAAGGAAAAGGGAGAGGAAGAGACAGAAAGGAAAAGGGAGAGGAAGAAGAAAGGGAGAGGAAGAGACAGAAAGGAAAAGGGAGAGGAAGAGACAGAAAGGAAAAGGGAGAGGAAGAGACAGAAAGGAAAAGGGAGAGGAAGAGACAGAAAGGAAAAGGGAGAGGAAGAGACAGAAAGGAAAAGGGAGAGGAAGAGACAGAAAGGAAAAGGAGGAGGAAGAGACAGAAAGGAAAAGGGAGAGGAAGAGACAGAAAGGAAAAGGGAGAGGAAGAGACAGAAAGGAAAAGGGAGAGGAAGAGACAGAAAGGAAAAGGAGAGGAAGAGACAGAAAGGAAAAGTGAGAGGAAGAGACAGAAAGGAAAAGGGAGAGGAAGAGACAGAAAGGAAAAGGGAGAGGAAGAGACAAAAAGGAAAAGTGAGAGGAAGAGACAGAAAGGAAAAGGAAGAGATAGAAAGGAAAAGGGAGAGACAGAAAGGAAAAGGGAGAGGAAGAGACAGAAAGGAAAAGGGAGAGGAAGAGACAGAAAGGAAAAGGGAGAGGAAGAGACAGAAAGGAAAAGGGAGAGGAAGAGACAGAAAGGAAAAGGGAGAGGAAGAGACAGAAAGGAAAAGGGAGAGGAAGAGACAGAAAGGAAAAGGGAGAGGAAGAGACAGAAAGGAAAAGGGAGAGGAAGAGACAGAAAGGAAAAGGGAGAGGAAGAGACAGAAAGGAAAAGGGAGAGGAAGAGATAGAAAGGAAAAGGGAGAGGAAGAGACAGAAAGGAAAAGGAGAGGAAGAGACAGAAAGGAAAAGGGAGAGGAAGAGACAGAAAGGAAAAGGGAAAGGAAGAGACAGAAAGGAAAAGGGAGAGGAAGAGACAGAAAGGAAAAGGGAGAGGAAGAGACAGAAAGGAAAAGGAAGAGACAGAAAGGAAAAGGGAGAGGAAGAGACAGGTAGGAAAAGTGAGAGGAAGAGAGGGGAAGGCATTATGTAGGTGTATTACATGTACGCTGAAGGCCTACGTGTTCACAACAGAATATGTGGAAGATCCAATGTCCCTGTCAGGACACTAGGGAAGAAATCTGGAAGGACTGGTAATCTCATGCACACACACACACACAGAGAGAACAGGGAGGTCATTCGAGCTCTAGGGGTCAGGAAGCACATGTTAGTGCATTTCCTGTCATAACAGGAAGAGAGGAACCACTCCCCCACTACACACACACACACTGCATCTGTCTCTGCTTCCTGCCCACCTAGTTGTCTGCGGGCGTGGGAGGGTTGGGGGTTATGAGTAAGCTCACACACGATTAAGCACAAGCTTAAGAGTGTGTGTGTGTGTGTATGTGTATGTGTGTGTATGTGTATGTGTATGTGTATGCGTGTGTGTGTGTTCATTTACCTGTCTGTTGCGTTCATCCATAATCCGTGCTATCTGGATCTTTTTCCTCCCCATCTTCACTCCTTCTCTTTCTCTCCTGTCCCCAAAAGTCCTGTTCTCCTTCTCGTCTCAATCCTCACAGCAGTATTCTCTTTTATTTTTTTGTCTCCTCTCAATTCCTCTGGCATTCGCACCTTAAACAGAAATGGAGAAAGAAATCAGTTAAAGTGTTGTCAAACACACACACACACACACACACACACACACACACACACACACACACACACACACACACACACACACACACACACACACACACACACACACACACACACACACACACACACACACACACACACACACACACACACACACACACACACACAGTAGTACTTGTTGAGCAGTCGTAGACAGTGGTTCAACTATGTTTGTGTCAAACTGAAGACTTGATCATTCAGACCTGAGAGAGGAAAATCACTCACGGATGAAGACATAGATCTCAGCCACACAACTCAAAGCATCACATCTAACTGACAACCAGAGAGACGCCTCATCCCAACACACATCCAGCAGGGTACCACCTCTAGCTGAAGAGTCCCGTTGTTGACACCTGTTAACTACGCCTTGTGTGTCTTGGCCCAGAGGATCTGAAGGATTCAGTCCACAGCTTGTTGTGTAACACTAAGTCACCGCGTGTCACGCACACGCACCCCTAATCCACCTGGGTTTATCGGAGGGTCTCAGAGGAGTTTAGAGTAACCCACCAATCCCCAGTCCCCTAATCCATGACCCCTGACCTTGAGCTTTTACCTTGGCACCTAACTTCAGCCCCTTATTCTTATCGCTATCATAACCTATTGACATACAGTATATAACAACTACGGGAGAATGAGAGACAGAGAGAGAGACAGAGAGACAGAGAGAGAGACAGAGAGACAGAGAGAGAGAGAGAGAGAGAGAGAGAGAGAGAGAGAGAGAGAGAGACAGAGAGAGAGAGAGACAGAGAGAGAGACAGAGAGAGACAGAGAGAGAGACAGAGAGAGACAGAGAGAGAGACAGAGAGAGACAGAGACACAGAGAGAGAGACACAGAGAGAAACAGAGACAGAGAGAGAGACACAGAGAGAGAGAAGGCCCTGTATCCTCTGAGTGGAGTATGTGCTATATTCCCTCCTTCATTCCTCCTTGTGTTAATCAGGCCTCTGTCTCTCTCATGGGGAAACAGAGAGAACGAGAGAAAATAAGACAAGAACACTGAAGAAGTGTAGGGAGATCCAGTATATTTCAAAGGGAACACTACATGTATACACTGAGTGTACGAAACATTAGGAATAATAAGTTGCACCCCCTTCTTTTGCCCCCAGAACAGCCTCAATTCGCCGGGGAGTAAACAAGGTGTTCGAAAGCGTTCCACAGGGATGCCGGCCCATGTTGACTCCAATGCTTCCCACAGTCGTGTCAAGTCGGCTGGATATTATCTGTGAGTGCCCCAGAACTAATGCTACAGGCGAAACCAAGATGAAACTCCAAACAGGAAATGAACAGGATTTTTGACGCTGTGTTTACTAACGTCTCCTTATATGGCTGTGAATATGCTGTGAACGAACTTACGCGCTCTGCCGTTCATCCAAGATGTCTGCAACATTGTGGCGTATTTGTAGGCATATCATTGGAAGATTGGCCATAAGAGACTACATTTGCCAGGGGGCCGTCCGGTGCCCTTTGTCTAAATCGGTGCGTAATTCCCAGTGGCAACCATTGTACCTTGCGTTACAGAAGGAGACTCATACTTCCAGGAACGATACATCATTGAAGAGATATGTGAAAAACACCTTGAGGATTGGTTCTAAACAACGTTTGCCATGTTTCAGTCGATATTATGGAGTTAATTTGGATAACTGAATTTTCGTTTTTTTTTGGTAGCCAAACGTGACGCACCAAACGTGACGCACCAAACAGAGCGATTTCTCCTGCACAAAAAATCTTTCAGGAAAAACTGAACATTTGCTATCTAACTGAGAGTCTCCTCATTGAAAACATCTGAAGTTCTTCAAAGGTAAATGATTTATTGAATGTTTTTGCTGGTTTTTGTGAAAATGTGGCCTGCTAATGCTAACGCTAAATGCTAATGCTAGTTTGCTATGGTAGAGAAGCATATTTTTGAAAATCTGAGATGACAGTGTTAACAAAAGGCTAAGCATGAGAGCTAGCATATTGATTTCATTTCATTTGCGATTTTCATGAATAGTTAACGTTGCGTTATGGTAATGGGCTTGAGGCTGTAGTCGTGATCCCGGATCCGGGTTGGCTCGACGCAAGAAGTTAACATATCCACATAATTTCCCCCCCTCATGATGCCATCTATTTTGTGAAGTGCACCAGTCCCTCCTGCAGCAAAGCACCCCCACAACATGATGCTGCCACCCCTGTGCTTCACGGTTGGGATGGTGTTCTTCAGCTTGCAAGCCTCTCCCTTGTTCCTCCAAACATAACGATGGTCATTATGGGCAAAAAGTTATATTTTTGTTTCATCAGACCAGAGGGCGTTCTCCGAAAAGCACGATATTTGTCCCCGTGTGCAGTTGCAAACAGTAGTCTGGCTTTTTATGGTGGTTTTGGAGTCGTGGCTTCTTCCTTGCTGAGCGGCCTTTCAGGTTATGTCGATATAGGACTCGTTTTACTGAGGATAAAGATCATTTTGTACCGGTTTCCTCCAGCATCTTCACAAGTACGTTCATCTCTAGGAGACAGAATGCGTCGCCTTCCTGAGCGGTATGACGGCTGCGTGGTCCCATGGTGTTTCTACTTGCGTACTATTGTTTGTACAGATGAACGTGGTACCTTCAGGTGCCAGGTCTTGGCTGATTTCTTTTGATTTTCTCATGATGTCAAGCAAAGAGTCACTGAGTTTGAAGGTAGACCTTGAAATACATCCACAGGTACACCTCCAATTGACTCAATGATGTAAATTAGCCTATCAGAAGCTTCTAAAGCCATGACTTCATTTTCGGGAATTTTCCAAGCTGTTTAAAGGCACAGTCAACTTAGTGTATGTAAACTTCTGACCCACTGGAATTGTGATACTGTGAATTATATTTGAAATAATCTGTCTGCAAACAATTGTTGGAAAAAATGACTTGTGTCATGCACAAAGTAGATGTCCTAAAGTTTGTTAACAAGAAATTTATGGAGGGGTTGAAAAACGAGTTTTAATGACTCCAGCCTAAGTGTATGTAAACTTCTGACTGTAGGCAGGGGTAAAAGTGACCAGAAGCGACTAGGCAGATAAATAATCATGAATAGCAGCGTATGTATGTATGTATGTATGTATGTATGTATGTATGTATGTATGTATGTATGTATGTATGTATGTATGTATGTATGTGTGTGTGTATGTATATGTGTGTGTGTGTATGTATATGTATGTGTGTATGTGTGTATGTGTGTATGTGTGTATGTATGTATGTATGTATGTATGTATGTATGTATGTATGTATGTATGTATGTATGTATGTATGTATGTATGTATGTATGTATGTATGTATGTATGTATGTATGTATGTGTCAGAGTGATAGTTTCAGTATGCGAATGTGTGGATAGAGACTTGAGATTGTGTATAAAGTCAGTGCAGATAGTCCGTAGAAGGGATTGAGCAGCCATCGGTTAGCAGTTCAACAGTCTTATTGCTTGGAGATAGAAGCTGTCTCAGAGCCTGTTGGTCCGAGACATGATGCTCCGGTACCGTTAACCAAACGGTAGTGGGGTGAACAGTCCATTGCTGGGGTGGCTAAAGTCATTGCCAATTTTCCGGGCCTTCCTCATACCACCGCCTCGTATACGGGAGAAAACATCTATACAGTGACATATCTCAATCTTATTTTTGGATAATAATTTATTGCTATTTGACTCTTAAGTGTCGATTTGTAAAAAAAAATATATATATTTATATACAGTGCCATTCAGAAGTTTGGACAGACCTACTCAGTTTCTTTATTTTTGCTATTTTCTACATTGTAGAATAATAGTGAAGGCATCAAAACTATGAAATAACACGTATGGAATCACGTAGTAAGCAAAAAAGTGTCAAATCAAAATAAAGTAGCCACTTTTGGCCTTGATGACAGATTTTCCCACTCAGCTTTGGCATTCTCTCAACCAGCTTCATGAGGTAGTCACATGGAATGCATTTCAATTAACAGGTGTGCCTTGTTAAAAGTGAATTTGTGGAATTTCTTTCCTTCTTAATGTGTTTGAGCCAATCAGTTGTTTTGTGACAAGGTAGGGGTGGTATATATGGTAAAAGACCAAGTCCATATTATGGCAAGAACAGCTCAAATAAGCAAAGAGAAACAACAGTCCATCATTACTTTAAGACATGAAGGGTCAGTCAATCAAGAACTTTCAAAGTTTCTTCAAATGCAGTCGCAAAAACCATCAAGGGCTATGATGAAACTGGCTCTCATGAGGACCGCCACTGGAAAGGAAAACCCAGAGTTACCTCTGCTGCAGAGAATAAGTTCATTAGAGTTACCAGCCTCAGAAACTGCAGCCCAAATAAATGCTTCACAGAGATCAAGTAACAGACACATCTCAACATCAACTGTTCAGAGGAGACTGCGTGAATCAGGCAAACATGGTTGAGTTGTGTAAAGAAACCACTACTAAAGGACACCGATAAGAAGAAGAGATTTGCTTGGGCCAACAAAAACACGAGCAATGGACATTAGACGGGTAGAAATCTGTCCTTTGGCCTGATGAGTCAAAATGTGAGATTTTTGGTTCCAACTGCCGTGTCTTAGTGAGACGCAGAGTAGGTGAACGGATGATCTCCGTATGTGTGGTTCCCACCGTGAAGCATGGAGGAGGAGGTGTGATGGTGTGGGCGTGTTTTGCTGGTGACACTGTCAGTGATTTATTTAAAATTCAAGGCACACTTCACCCTTTTCCAACAGGACAATGACCCAACACACCTCCAGGCTGTGTAAAGGCTATTTGACCAAGAAGGAGAGTGATGGAGTGCTGCATCTGATGAACTGGGCTCCACAATCACCCGACCTCAACCCAATTGAGATGGTTTGGGATGAATTGGACTGCAGAGTGAAGGAAAAGCAGTCAACAAGTGCTCAGCATATGAGGGAACTCCTTCAAGACTGTTAGAAAAGCATTCCAGGTGAAGCTGGTTGAGACAATGCCAAGAGTGTGCAAAGCTGTCATCAAGGCAAAGGGTGGCTACTTTAAAGAATCAAAAATATTAAATATATTTTGGTTGGTTTAGCACTTTTTTGGTTACCACATGATTCCATATGTGTTATCTCATAGTTTTGACACAATTATTCTACAATGTAAAAATATAGAAAAACCCTTGAATGAGTGGGTGTGTCCAAACTTTTGACTGGTCCTGTATACACACACACACACACACACACACACACACACACACACACACACACACACACACACACACACACACACACACATATATATATATATATATAATTATTATCTTTATTTATTTATTTTTGCTACTGTAGGTATTTTTCATCCTATAACTTGTTCTCCATCTTCTTTATAAATAGTGACCCAACATTTTCAGCACTTTATTTTCCTGACCGTTCAAAACTCATTTTCTCGTGTGTCTCTCTGGTCTCTCTGCAGCAGACATATAGTAAGCAATATGTTTGGAACACAAAACTGCAATACAATCACAGTATCGAATCATTATACATATAGAATCATGAGAATGGCTATACTTATTGTATCGGCAACTAAGTATTGTGATAAATATCGTATCGTGAGGTCCCTGGCAATGCCCAGCCCTTGTGTGTGTGAATGTGTGTGCATGAGTGGGTGTGTGCTTGTGTGTGTTTTGTTGATGGTGAGGGGTGTTTGTGTGGGTGTTTTATTGATGGTGGTGGAAAATGCTGTCTCAGACACCGCTCTAGAATCTCCCATTCTAGTGTTGAATTGAGATCTGGTGTCGTCTGAGACACACACACACACACACACACACACACACACACACACACACACACACACACACACACACACACACACACACACACACACACACACACACACACACACACACACACACACACACACACACACACACACACACACACACACACACACACACACACACACACACACACACACACACACACACACACACACACACACACACACACACACACACACACACACACACACACACACACACACACACACACACACACACACACACACACACACACACACACACACACACACACACACACACACACACACACACACACACACACACACACACACACACACACACACACACACACACACACACACACACACACACACACACACACACACACACACACACACACACACACACACACACACACACACACACACACACACACACACACACACACACACACACACACACACACACACACACACACACACACACACACACACACACACACACACACACACACACACACACACACACACACACACACACACACACACACACACACACACACACACACACACACACACACACACACACACACACACACACACACACACACACACACACACACACACACACACACACACACACACACACACACACACACACACACACACACACACACACACACACACACACACACACACACACACACACACACACACACACACACACACACACACACACACACACACACACACACACACACACACACACACACACACACACACACACACACACACACACACACACACACACACACACACACACACACACACACACACACACACACACACACACACACACACACACACACACACACACACACACACACACACACACACACACACACACACACACACACACACACACACACACACACACACACACACACACACACACACACACACACACACACACACACACACACACACACACACACACACACACACACACACACACACACACACACCTTTTAAGCCCCCTAAACTCATTTGAGATGCATCTTTCAAAGTCCCTGAGATATCTTCTTCTTAACATAGTAGCGAAGATGATAGGTAACTGGGCACTATTATACATGACCCTATGCATGATGGGATGCTAATTGCTTCATTAACTCAGGAACCACACCTGTGTGGAAGGAAGCACCTGCTTTCAATATACTTTCTATCCCTCGTTTACACAAGTGTTTCCTTTATTTTGTCAGTTCCCTGTGCATCCAGCAACTCCCTGGCCTATAGGTTCTTTAAGCTTGTCTTAAGTAGCTAGACACAGGCAGAGCACACATGGTTTATAGCGTCCAACACACACACACGGTTGCCAGCTTACAATCAGAGGGAAGGCTGAAGGAGGATGGAAGGGGGAAAGAGAGAAAGGGATCAGGCTTGTCAATGACAAGACGACGAGTAGGGAGTTGGCTAACTCTCATGAACAAGCACTACTGAATTACTCCAACAGTAGTAATCATGTCGGCTCGAGATTTTTCTACTTGACGTTGGTAGTTATTAAGTACTCAAAGCACTACAGCGTTACTACACAGGCTTGTTAGTAGTAATCAGGTCGGCTCGAGATTTTTCTACTTGACGTTGGTAGTTAATAAGTACTCAAAGCACTACAGCTTTAGTACACAGGCTTTCCAACAGGCATCAGGTAGAGTTTTTATTACCCAACTCGTAACACCACAGCCAGACTACACCGACTTTTCGGGACTGCAGAAGAAGACAAAACAGGAAGTAGTTGGTTGTGCGTTACTGTTTACTGTTTTTGACAATCCCGAATGCAATCACCTTCCATCCTCCGTCATCCTGTCTTTCATAGACCTTACGCTGGCACCATCTGTAAGTTCAACTTCCCTTTATGACTACTTTCACGAATACCTTCGCGTCATTGTTCAGCCGTTTGTATAACTTTTGACAACATCAAAAAAGATTTCTAGCCAAAACGCTCTTAGCCGTTAGCCAGCGTCATAGAGGTGTGTTGAGTTTAGCCTACCTGTTTGCTAGCCCCATTGAATTGTAGCTATGTCGACTCTGTTTCCGTCATGCTAGCTGACGAGTGTGTTCGTATGCAAATGCACAGTATGTTCTTATCGTGTACTCACCCATTCTACTTACCTCTTTCGACCTGTTGCCAAGGAGCCCCTTGACATAAGAGGACTGGATGCCATTGTTAGTAAGATTAAAAAATGTTTATCAGATGTTTTTTTTCTGTGTTGTCTTTATGTGACCTCTGTTAGCCAATGATTGATAATGGCTTAGAATCGGTCGTCTCAAAATAAGTGTAAATATGTCATTGAATATGTCATTCATTTCATCAAAACAAATTGCAATAAAGTTTGCATGAGCTTATTATTGCTCGTTTGGGGATATAACTTACAGTTAGAGACGTGAGGAAATAACATGTAGTGATTTTGAATGGGTAAACAGTAGTTACATGTTTTAAATAGTCATTCCAAAGGATTTATGTAGAAAATGATTAAGGATCAGGATCCCTTCAGTAGTATACAACACCACACACACAGATGGCACTGGTAGTAGTAACTCGATATGGATTGAGTATGCAGACAGCAGCAATGGGTAGGAATTCAATAGTGAACATGTAGGAATTGTGTAGGTATGTGTAGGTTTTAAGTAGTAGATACCCAAAAGCTCAGTAGTTACACATTAAGGGAGAATTATGTTGTGCTTTGAGTAGGAAATATGTAGTGTTCATCCCAATTCATAATTTATTACTACTTAAATGAATACATAAATCACTACTGGTTTACTACACATCTCAATAACAATCAAGTACTAAAACCGGTAGATTTTGTGTAGTAGTGATGAGTAGTAATTCAGTAGTACTTGTTCATGAGGGAAAGCAGAAACAGACTGGTAACCGGGCTGTCATCAAAACTCCCTATCACGCTACACAACATACACTATATCTACAAAAGTATGTGGACACCACATCAAATTTGTGGATTCGGCTACTTCAGCCACACCCATTGCTGACAGGTGGATAAAATCGAGCACACCGCCATGCAATCTCCATAGACAAACATTGGCAGAAGAATGGCCTTACTGAAGAGGTCAGTGACTTTCAACATGGCACCGTCATAGGATGCCGCATTCCCTATAATTTCTGGCCTGCTAGAGCTGCCCCAGTCAACTGTAAGTGCTGTTATTGTGAAGTGGACATGTCTAGGAGCAACAACGGCCCAGCCACGAAGTGGTAGGTCACACAAGCTCAGAAAATGGGACCGACCGAGTGCTGAAGCGTATAGCACGTAAAAATGGTCTGTTCTTGGTTGCAACACTCACTACCGAGTTCCAAACTGCTTCTGGAAGCAACGTCAGCACAATAACTGTTCATCAGAAGCTTCGTTAAATTGGTTTCCATGGCCGAGCAGCCACGCACAAGCCTAAGATCACCATGCGCAATGCCAAGTGTCGGCTGGAGTGGTGTAAAGCTTGCCGCCATTGGACTCTGAAGCAGTGGAAACACGTTCTCTGGAGTGATGAATCACACTTCACCATCTGTTATTCCGACGGACTAATCTGGGTTTGGCGGATGCCAGGAGAACGCTACCTGCCCCAATGCATAGTGCCAACTGTAAAGCTTGGTGGAGGAGGAATAATGGTCTGGGGCTGTTGTTCATGGTTCAGGCTAGGCCCCTTAGTCCCAGTGAAGGAAAATCTTGACAGTACAGCATACAATGACATTCTAGACGATTCTGGGCTTCCAACCTCGTGGCAACAGTTTGGGGAAGACTCTTTCCTGTTTCAGTATGACAATGCCCCTGTGCACAAAGCGAGGTCCATACAGAAATAGTTTGTCGAGATCGGTGTGGAAGAAATCGACTGGCCTGCACAAAGCCCTGACCTCAACCCCATCGAACACTTTGGGGATGAATTGGAACGCCGACTGCGAGCCAGGCCTAATCACTCAACATCAGTGTCCAACCTCACTAATGCTATTGTGCCTGAAAGGAAGCAAGTACCCACAACAATGTTCCAACAGTTACCCTACGAGTTTCAGAGCCTGCTGGTTTTCTCTTCTATCTGATAATTAATTGCACACACCTGGTGTGCCAGGTCTAAATCAGTCCCTAATTAGAGGGGAACAATGAACAAAATGCAGTGGAACTGGCTTCAAGGTCCAGAGTTGAGTTTGAGAGATCTAGCCTTCCCAGAAGAGTGGAGGCTGTTATCGCAGCAAAGGGGGGGACCAACTCCATATTAATGCCCATGATTTTAGAAGATGAGATGTTCGACGTGCAGGTGTCCACATACTTTTGTTTGTGTAGTGTAGCATCCCAAACCCCTATCCCTTATGCCCATGTGGAGATCCGAGATGATGTGATATGTAATAACATGGTGATAGCACCAACGTACCCCCATCCCTAGCTAGAGGAGAATAGAGCCTCATCTGTACAGACTCCTCAGTAAACTGACCAAGAAAGGCACATTTCAAACACAGATCTTCTATACAGTATATGTCAGCACCAGATATAATCAAGCTAGCTAGGGCATAATGTCCAATCAAAACAAGGCCCAACATGCCAAACAGGACACATTACTTCTCTGCTCTCATTCATTTAGTCAGTCAGTCATGCAGATAGTGAGGCTGTTTCAGGAAACACCATACTCCTCTGCTTTTGAGTAAATATAGAACATTCCTTGTTGAGTCAACTCCGAATTATATAAACTGTGGGTGTTGATACTGAGCATGGAGTTCTGCTTTCGAGGGAAGCGTGCTTTTGACCTAAACACTGTGTGTGTGCTAGTGTGTGTTTGCTAGATTTTTTTTCTCCCAGCATGTGTGTTCCCTCTAAGACAACATGATGTAGAGCCCACCTGTAAACCAAACCGGGAAGATGGCAGGCTTCCACCCAATTCCTCCTTCCACACACACACACACACACACACACACACACATTTCCTCATCTATAAATAGCTTACACGTAACCAGCGGGGCTCCAAAAATAAAATAATGAACTTTTTACCCCAAAACAAAGCAGAGCGGCCCGTATCTAGTTCACACTAAGACAGAGAGAGACAGAAACAGACATAGCCAGTGGAACTAGAGAAAAGAGATGGACACATAACAGACTCCCTATTTTCCTCAAACACCCTCTCAATGCCCATTCTCACAACAATCACGGTACCCCTTCTCTGTCACAAACTTAAAAACACACCATCGCGGTGTGCCAAAGATGGGCCTTTCTCCACGTAGAGGGATGATTCAGAGTCCTTATTTACCCCCATGCTGTGTACGTGTGTGTATTCTGGGGAAAGAGATGGACAGACAGAAGGACCAAACAGAAACAGACAGGCAAATGCCAGTGGGCTGATCTAAATTGGAGTGTTTGTTTGCATAGAATGATCATTATTTGGCTAATAATGAGGGCCTAAAGGAAACAAATGGGCTGGGGTATTAGAAATCACTGGGTGGATTTTTTTTTATCCCAGTCCATCCCTGGACCAGAGACACACAGTCCAATAGAAAGACAGGGTAGACAGAATGTGTAAGTGTGTATTTTGAGGCTGGATAGAGCGAGGGCGACAGACAGTGGGTGCTGGGGTGGCAATGCCCTTGTATATCTTGGCAGGACAACCTACATGCCAGTGTCAGAGGGGCAGGGGTAGTGGGGGGTAGACGGATGGGTGCCGGGCAGGGGGTAGATGGGGAACGGGAGGAGAAGAGGGCTGGGGTTAGATGGGGAACGGGAGGAGAAGAGGGCAGGGGGTAGATGGGGAACGGGAGGAGAAGAGGGCTGGGGGTAGATGGGGAACGGGAGGAGAAGAGGGCGGGGGGTAGATGGGGAACGGGAGGAGAAGAGGGCAGGGGGTAGATGGGGAACGGGAGGAGAAGAGGGCAGGGGGTAGATGGGGAACGGGAGGAGAAGAGGGCAGGGGTAGGAGAAGAGGGGGCAGGGGGTAGATGGGGAACGGGAGGAGAAGAGGGCAGGGGGTAGATGGGGAACGGGAGGAGAAGAGGGCAGGGGGCGGAGGAGTGCACGTAGACGAGTCTCAAAGGGGTGTATGCAATAAGCCCCCAGACATAGAGCCTGCGTCGACTTCATCCCGGCGCTACGAGCACCGCATATCATTTCAAAGAAAACAACGTGGTTCCTCGATCACCTTGTCAGGAGGAAAGTAACAAGTAAAAGGGACATGACTTGGATCGGTGTCCTACAGCTCTACCAAGCTGGCCAGTAGATGCTGTAACCCCACCATCACCATTCTCCACTATAGGCACATGACTCATTATAAATAATTCAGACTAGACTAGAGTAGGGGGGTCTGATTAACACTACAGTAGCTACAGGCAACCATCAGACAAAGACTCATCTGTATTAGACTCCCTAACTAGAGGATGGTGGATATAGACCCCCTAACTGGAGGATGATGGATATAGACCCCCTAACTAGAGGATGGTGGATATAGACCCCCTAACTGGAGGATGGTGGATATAGACCCCCTAACTGGAGGATGGTGGATATAGACCCCCTAACTAGAGGATGGTGGATATAGACTCCCTAACTAGAGGATGGTGGATATAGACTCCCTAACTGGAGGATGGTGGATATAGACCCCTAACTAGAGGATGGTGGATGTAGACCCCCTAACTGGAGGATGGTGGATATAGACTCCCTAACTGGAGGATGGTGGATATAGACTCCCTAACTAGAGGATGGTGGATATAGACTCCCTAACTAGAGGATGGTGGATATAGACTCCCTAACTGGAGGATGGTGGATATAGACTCCCTAACTAGAGGATGGTGGATATAGACCCCCTAACTGGAGGATGGTGGATATAGACTCCCTAACTGGAGGATGGTGGATATAGACCCCCTAACTGGAGGATGGTGGATATAGACTCCCTAACTAGAGGATGGTGGATATAGACTCCCTAACTGGAGGATGGTGGATGGTGGATATAGACCCCTAACTGGAGGATGGTGGATATAGACTCCCTAACTAGAGGATGGATATAGACCCCTAACTAGAGGATGGTGGATATAGACCCCTAACTAGAGGATGGTGGATATAGACTCCCTAACTGGAGGATGGTGGATATAACTGGAGGATGGTGGATATAGACTCCTAACTAGAGGATGGTGGAGGATGGTGGATAGACTCCCTAACTAGAGGATGGTGGATATAGACTCCCTAACTGGAGGATGGTGGATATAGACTCCCTAACTAGAGGATGGTGGATATAGACTCCCTAACTGGAGGATGGTGGATATAGACTCCCTAACTGGAGGATGGTGGATGTAGACTCCCTAACTGGAGGATGGTGGATATAGACTCCCTAACTGGAGGATGGTGGATATAGACTCCCTAACTAGAGGATGGTGGATATAGACCCCCTAACTAGAGGATGGTGGATATAGACTCCCTAACTGGAGGATGGTGGATGTAGACTCCCTAACTAGAGGATGGTGGATGTAGACCCCCTAACTAGAGGATGGTGGATGTAGACTCCCTAACTGGAGGATGGTGGATGTAGACTCCCTAACTAGAGGATGGTGGATGTAGACTCCCTAACTAGAGGATGGTGGATGTAGACTCCCTAACTAGAGGATGGTGGATGTAGACTCCCTAACTAGAGGATGGTGGATGTAGACTCCCTAACTAGAGGATGGTGGATGTAGACTCCCTAACTAGAGGATGGTGGATGCAGACTCCCTAACTAGAGGATGGTGGATGTAGACTCCCTAACTAGAGGATGGTGGATGCAACACCACACAGTAAGTAAGTTGTTTACCAAGGTGGCAGATGACACTGTACTCGCTAGAAAACAAGTGTTCGGGGAAAATTCAGACATGTCAGAGTTAAAGCCCGCATGGGGACCACCCAGCAAATCCTCTGCAATGTGCTTTTAAATAAACTACAGTTTTGGTTGTGAATTCCTCAGGTCTTAAGAGAGGAGGGAGGCCCAAGGTGTTTGCTGGGTTTTCTACCTCGTTAAATTCCAGTCAATCAGTACACTTGATCAAGTAGAACGGCAGTGAGAAATGGAAACTGTCAGGCCTGCGGAACTCCAGAGCCTCCATTGTGCAGCCCTGGCCAGTCACGTGTTCCCACTCCCAGCCATGTGTTGGTTTAGAAAGCGGAGATGTGGCAGCCAGGTGAGGCTAGCCTTTAGTCTGTAATCCACTTGTAAACTGCCTGCTCTCTCTGACTTAATGGGAGAGCCAGAACAGAAACTAGAGGCTTATCCAGGGGACAGGAGCCAAGTATCAGGTGTTTTAGTGCTGGGATGGAACTAAAGCCGGCACAGACTGTAGCTCTCCAGCTGGACCAGGGGGCAGAGCTGGAGAACACACCCCTCAAGGCCACATACTGTGCACTGCTCTAGCCTGGGATCAGGGTCATAATACCCAGTGACACTGTTGGCACAGGCCCCCTCACTTGTATTAGTACACTAGAAAATATTATACACCAGTATTTTAATTTCTCAACATGACTTTAAAGATACTGAATTTGTCCATCAGTGCTACACATTTCACTAACAGGTCTGAGATTCATTCACAAACACCTAAAGTATTGACCTCAATCAACTTTAAATTGACATGAACACAATACTTAAAATATTTAAGAAAAATAAACAAATCCGACTATACAATTCACATCTCTCTCACTGGGCTGTTGTATACTCTCGGAGTATAACACATCTATTCAATTCTATGACAGACTCCTACGCGCGTTTATGGTCGAGTTCGGAGCGCAAACACTGTGCGTAATTCAGCCAATAGCACAAACTGTCCCAACTGTAAACTTTCAGAGTGAATATAATGAATTAACTCACCGGACGCACTTACTGTAGCCTGCTCCTCATGAGGCTGCTCTGTCCGATATCAGTGTCCGTTTACGCAGGCGTTTTCACGAGCCTTTTCCGAATACAGTACAGCAGAAATGTCTTCGTGTAAAGAGCCCCGTTAGACAAACGAATTCGCTTTAAATCCAGAATGGCAATAGCCTACTATTAATGATACGAACACAGTGATGGAAATGGCAACTGGCAACATTGAAACTCTCTTCTCCACTCTAGATTGGAAATGAAGAGGAAGGGAGTCGTGCTACGCAGTCTCTCAGTGTGAGTGAGTGATTTGCCCGGTGAAGGAACGGAGGAGGGGAAGGAAAGGGGGATAATACCGCTAATGTTTGTTTCCCGTCGGTGATGTGCCCATAGACACACTTTGATCGATCGCTCTCTCTTCCTCTCTCTCTCTCTCCAATCCATCAAACACGCACACAATCCATGAACACGTTTTAAGGACCTACAAAGACACGCACAAAGGCACACACACACACACACACACACACACACACACACACACACACACACACACACACACACACACACACACACACACACACACACACACACACACACACACACACACACAGCCTTTCTGTCTGAAGTTTGTTCAGTCAACATATGTGCCAAATAAATAAACCGTCCTAGTATAGAAGACTACATTTCCTGTCTGGTTAAGCAGTGAAAACGTGGATATCTTACCAGTCAATTACTTGCACTTCCTTCTGTTCTGTCAAAGCTTCAGCCCCAGATCCTCCTGCATGCGTTTCAGGTTTCGGTTCTCTCTCTCTCTCTCCCCTTCTGGCTTTATCTCAATCTCTCTCTCATCTGTGTCAGTCAGTCTGTGTCTGAGTGTTTCATCAGGGTGGTCTCTAAGGGCCTCGGGTCCATTGGTTTACAGAGCACCTGGGAGAGACCGGAGCGAGACTGAAGCTGGTTCTAATAGAACAGATTAAGATGTAGTTAACACACACACACACACACACACACACACACACACACACACACACACACACACACACACACACACACACACACACACACACACACACACCTGCTTTTAATCTTAAAACAGATTATTAAACTCAAATGAATGTACATTTTCAGAGTAATACACTATCCCTTCCCTAGAAAACACAGGGCAAACAGAAAGTTTGAAGTATGAAGTGTTGGTCTGTAGCTCACTGGTGCACTGCAGTGGAAGCTCTTGGAACTGCACCTGTTTACCAGTACGGTGCAGTTTTGGATGGGTGGATGCACTTACGAAATGTCCTACAACTCTATAGCGGGAGACTACTTCTCTCTGCTCTAACCCACTCTGCAGCTCACACACCGACACGCACACACACACACACCCATACAAACACTTGCCCACACCGACACGCACACACACACACACACACACCCATACAAACACTTGCCCACACCTGCACACATATACTGTACACAAAAGCAAATAGTCCGTCACTGGGGAGTGTTTTCACTGCACATGTGTTCCTGTAGTGTGTGTCTCATGGGGGTCTACTTTGGTTGTTGGTGGTCTAGTGGAACGCCCAGTATGTTACCCCTGCCATGTATAATGGGTGAGCCTTAACCTTTTGTCGTGTTACAGGAAAAACAGCTGCGCAGTAGTCGTCGTTCTGCCACTGTGGGGACTATACACCCCGGGAAAAGATGCTGCTGTGTTTGTAGGCATCTCACCTGACAAGCCTGCTGTCACCGTTCCCTGTCACTCCCATCGCTCAGGCTGACACGCACAATGCAATCTGCCTGTTATTCATGTGAGACAGGCCTCTGAACAACAAAGGCACAGTAATCACGGTAGCATTTTATTTTTTATTTTTTTTTAGAACAATGAAAGTATGTCTCTGCAAACTCAGTATAATATGTGGAGATATTTCAAAGAATGCTTTCATGCTTTGAAGGGGCTCCCGAGTGGCGCAGCGGGCTAAGGAACTGCGTCTCGGTGCTTGAGGTGTCACTACAGACACCCTACTTCGATTCCAGGCTGGATCATAACTGGCCGTGATTGGGAGTCCCGCAGGGCGGCGACACAATTGGCCCAGTGTTGTCCGGGTTAGGCCGAGGTAGGCTGTCATTGAAAATAAGAATTTGTTCTTAACTGACTTGCCTAGTTAAATAACGGTTAGAACCATATTCACTCCTCCATCCCTTCCCTCATAGACACAAACACTCATGTGTATGTGGCATGTAGCTCCCTCAGAGACAGCTGGGCTTGGTTCTGAGGCCAGGGTGTATGGCAGTGTTAGGGCAGTACCACCAGAGATATTTTAAGCTCTGATTCACTCCAGAATTTCAGTACGGACACGCTGAACAACAGTGACAGCCAGGCAGACAGTGACTAACATTAGCTATGGAATTGTTGCAGTTTATTGTATACAGTAGTTTGGCATCTAGAATCTACACCACAAACCCTGTCTGTCAGAGATGTGACATAACAAATTATACGACTATGACCAAGAGACTGTTAGGACGCAAGGGACCGTAACGACGCAAGAGACCACAAGCTAAAGGCTACTTATGGTAAATACAGTCAACCTACTGTACTGAATCACACAATAGACTGTCAACCATCGTTATGACTGAAAGACCAGTTTTATAACAAGATGCATTTGTTCAAGGTTATTAGGAATAAAGCTAGAAGTAACCTAGAAACAAAGTTTAAGTATCAAAGGAACAGAGGTCAGAGATCATAGGCCAGTCAGAGAGGTGATGGGGGAGGGGCGGGGAGAGCCAAGATGGAGGGCCAATGACCAACCGTTACAGATCCACAAAACATTGTAGACTTGCTTAAATACATTATATTAACACCACCATTGAATGTTGAGCTATATAGCTTGCTAAAAGTACAAGAGTGAATTTAAACCTTTTTGTCTTTTTTCAATGGTCAAATGTATAACTTCATATCTTTTTGTCTCGCTCTCTATCCTGGGCCAGTCCTGATTGACTACTGCAGCTGTGGCTGTGCTTCTCGCTATGGTCGGACAGACAGACAGACAGACAGGCAG
>NC_068426.1:34308870-34313870 GCF_023373465.1 Oncorhynchus keta | reverse complement strand
TTCAATCAGTGTGTTTATTTGACTTTTCACTTTAGACGTGGTTTCGGGATCCCTCCTCTGTAAACGTCATTTCCCTGATGACGTGCTTAGCGGGGAAGGATAGTCTCTCTCCTCCGCCCTCTCTTCCATTTTTG
Source organism: Oncorhynchus keta (assembly GCF_023373465.1). Lineage (NCBI taxonomy): Eukaryota > Metazoa > Chordata > Actinopteri > Salmoniformes > Salmonidae > Oncorhynchus > Oncorhynchus keta. Next base: position 34,313,736 of record NC_068426.1, on the reverse strand, counting down.
ACCTTTTTGATATTTTTTTCAAAAGGAGGTTTGAGGAGAGGACGGAGGAGTTGGCAAAACAAACTACCTTCTCTCTTCACCAGGAGAGCACTGGGAGAGCTCGGCCCTCCATCTCTCTCCACTAAGGTGTATGTGTGTGTGTGCGGTTAGGGCCAGGAGAGGCCGAGCCTTCAGTGACCTGCGGGCTCGCTGGTCTGACGGTAACAATGACGATCATTCTCGTTTATCTTGTTAGTGTGTCAGCTCATGTGTATGCTGATGTCTGTGTAGGGATGGCAGGGGGGGTGCGACACGGTGTGTGTGTGTGTGTGTGGGTATCAACGAGTTGGCCCTTGTGTGTGTGTGTGTGTGTGTGTGTGTGTGTGTGTGTGTGTGTGTGTGTGTGTGTTTGTCAGGGTGGTGGTTTATTGATTGGTGCTCAAGCAGACGGGGTATAATTGCTGAGGGACTGGGTGCATTAATTGGCCCGGTCGATCTCACACACAACAACCGTTTGGGCCATCGGAGCGTGGGGGGGGGGGGGTGACTGGTACCAGTGTTGGATCTGTCTCACTGCTGCTCTCTCTCTCTCTCTGTCTCTCTCTCTCTGTCTCTCTTTCTCTGTCTCTCTTTCTCTGTCTCTCTTTCTCTGTCTCTCTTTCTCTGTCTCTCTCTCTTTCTGTATCTCTCTCTCTTTCTGTATCTCTCTTTCTCTGTCTCTCTCTTTCTGTCTCTCTGTCTCTCTCTTTCTCTGTCTCTCTCTTTCTCTGTCTTTCTCTTTCTCTGTCTCTCTCTCTCTCTCTTTCTCTGTCTCTGTCTCTCTCTTCTCTCTTTCTCTGTCTCTCTCTCTCTCTGTCTCTCTCTGTCTCTCTCTCTCTCTGTCTGTCTCTGTCTCTCTCTCTCTCTCTTTCTGTCTCTCTGTCTCTGTCTCTCTCTCTCTCTCTCTCTCTCTGTCTCTTTCTCTGTCTCTTTCTCTGTCTCTTTCTCTGTCTCTTTCTCTGTCTCTTTCTCTGTCTCTTTCTCTGTCTCTTTCTCTGTCTCTTTCTCTGTCTCTTTCTCTGTCTCTTTCTCTGTCTCTTTCTCTGTCTCTTTCTCTGTCTCTTTCTCTGTCTCTTTCTCTGTCTCTTTCTCTCTCTCTGTCTCTCTCTCTGTCTCTTCTCTCTGTCTCTCTCTCTGTCTCTCTGTCTCTCTCTCTGTCTCTCTCTCTCTGTCTCTCTCTCTCTCTCTCTCTCTCTCTGTCTCTCTCTCTCTCTCTCTCTAACTGTGTCTCACTCTCTGTCCAGCTCTTGGCATCAGGCCCTTGTGTGTTTATAAACTCTGGACTAGTTGTGGAATGTATTTCCCAGACCGACTTGGTGTGTGTGTGTGTGTGTGTGTGTGTGTGTGTGTGTGTGTGTGTGTGTGTGTGTGTGTGTGTGTGTGTGTGTGTGTGTGTGTGTGTGTGTGTGTGTGCATGCAGAGAGGGAGAATTTTGGCAGGGTGTGCTAGTTTTCACGTCAAACTAATCTCATGACCTTGTGTAGGACACATCTGAAAGCCCAGCCTTTCTAAACCCGGAGATGGAGGGTGTAGGAACGGCTAGAGCCCTGTAGAAGGAAAGTGGGTCAGATCGGTGGAGCGAGAGAGGTCATTGTCGGCGTCCTTTTATCCTTTCAGGTAGTGTGCGTGTTCGCTCGTTCCTGATTTGATGGCCAGTGTGTGGTACATAAGACTAACCGGTGTGTGTGATGCATTATTCATAGACTGACCTTTTACTGTGAAGATGAGCGTAGTGTGTTTTGAGTGTTGGCTAGCCCCACAAGCACTCACACAAACACACACACACACACACACACACACACACACACACACACACACACACACACACACACTCGGTATTCTGGTCTCTATCTTTTGAAGTTGTTCAATCATTTAAAAAATATATATATATTTGTAGCAATCATAGTAAATACCTGCAGTCAACCGGTGCAATGCGTACAGAGATTAAACCGATCGCGTTCTCCGTTTATTTGACATTATTAAGCTTTACATAGTTCCCCGGAACTGTTGAGCCAGTCACGTGTGTTTGTAAACGGCACAGGGGGGGTAAGAGTCCAGCTGTGGATTGACAGGGGTCGTGCTTTCTTAGTTTGTTTGTTGCTTCGGAGTGATCAGGGACGTGCAACTATACTTTTCCAAAACAGCTTCATTTTCATCAGATGAAAACAGGAGTGCAACGCTCTTTGGCTGGCAGCCGCACAAGTAAATGAGCTCACGTTGGGGGCCGTCGTATTTCTGTCCTTTAGGCCTGTCATAGAAAGAATGGAGGCAGCTACATTTCCTAACGCTTTTGCTTCAAGTTCAGCCTTTCTTCCGAGGGGGAAATTAGGCTGGCTACACCGGGAGAACAGAAGCTACACGCCAGTCAGAGCGCTGCCCGTCAGCGGAGAGTCAAGAGGTGCAGCTGAAGCACAAAATGTGTCCGATGCCGAGCACAAATTCCAACAAGAAGCATTTCAGATCTGCGTTCGCAAGATAAGAATGAAAAATCCTTGGCCGAGATACGTTGACACCGACCGCTACGTTTGACTTGCTAACCGAAGTAATTGGCTGCATGAATTAAGTTGACGGGGCATCGCATTGTGTTCGCTTTCTGCCGTATATCTTCTCCTTTTTGCATTTGTACTGTGGGTGTGATGCAGAATGTTTTTTTTTGTCCACGCTGAAGGTGTCTAGTCTATCGGTCTGCTAACACAGAACTAGTAAAGGCCAAGTGCACTAGTTTTGTCCCCCCAAAAAATGTACCGAATGTATTTGAGTGTTTACCCGCATTTGTAACTTGAGTCCGATAGTTATCTGTGCTAAACAGTTCATCTGGCAAGACTTTGTTGATATGTTTTCCAGTTTCTTGAAATACTTTTGCAAATGCAACCTATTTCTACGTGAGAACTGAAAAGATCAACTTTTTCCTTTTTCGTAGACTCTCTTATCCAGAGTAACTTGCATTAGTGAGTGCATACATTTACATCCTTTTTCATACTGAATCCTGAAAAACTAAATGTATGTCAAAAATCGAATAAATATTTTTTTCCGGGGGATGCTGCAGCACCCTCAGCACCCCTACTTCCTGTGGCTGTGTACATATATATGTATATGAGCTGGATTGCCTGTCTGCAATTTAGTTTCTTTTCGTTTGTGCTCGTTAGCATGTCTAGCTAGCAGCCTCCATGGAAATTCGCAAGTACTTGTGCTAATTCCGTTAGCATTCTGGTAATGGACGCCCGATGGGATTTTTTTGTTGTTGCGATTTTTCGAGCCCCCTTGTGCACTAAGCCGGTAATACCATACATCCTGGTGTGAGAGAAGGACGCTATGACAACATGAACATCTGAATACCGCCCAGCCCTACTTCACAGGCTCATAATGAAACTGAAGGAGGTTTGACTGCATGCGTGCGTGGGCGAGAGGTAGCAAAAGACCAGAGTGATGACCTGAAATGACTTGTCGACAGGAAGTTGGTTGTGTTGAAATATCTATGGTACTTAAGTGCTGCCAACACTTCATAAGGTGTGTGTGTTTGCCCTAGAGTAGCAGGGCCGCAGAATGTTGGCTGGCCAATGTTCTATGTATTTTTTTTATCTACCTGCTACAGTGGCTGGTGGACCAAAAAATGTCATTTCACACCCTGCTCCAGACTAACCTTTCCCCCCCGGTGCCCACTAACCTTTCCCCCGGTGCCCACTAACCTTTCCCCCCCGGTGCCCACTAACCTTTCCCCCCCGGTGCCCACTAACCTTTCCCCCCCGTGCCCACTAACCTCCCACTAACCTTTTCCCCCGGTGCCCACTAACCTTTCCCCCCCACTAACCTTTCCCCCGGTGCCCACTAACCTTTCCCCCGGTGCCCACTAACCTTTCACCCCTTTCCCCGGTGCCCACTAACCTTTCCCCCCCGGTGCCCACTAACCTTTCCCCCCCGGTGCCCACTAACCTTTCCCCCCCGGTGCCCACTAACCTTTCCCCCCCGGTGCCCACTAACCTTTCCCCCGGTGCCCACTAACCTTTCCCCCGGTGCCCACTAACCTTTCCCCCCGGTGCCCACTAACCTTTCCCCCCGGTGCCCACTAACCTTTCCCCCCGGTGCCCACTAACCTTTCCCCCCCGGTGCCCACTAACCTTTCCCCCCCGGTGCCCACTAACCTTTCCCCCGGTGCCCACTAACCTTTCCCCCCGGTGCCCACTAACCCTTTCCCCGGTGCCCACTAACCTTTCCCCCGGTGCCCACTAACCTTTCCCCCGGTGCCCACTAACACCTTTCCCCCGGTGCCCACTAACCTCCCACTACCTTTCCCCGGTGCCCACTAACCTTTCCCCCCTTGCCCACTAACCTTTCCCCCCGGTGCCCACTAACCTTTCCCCCGGTGCCCACTAACCTTTTCCCCCGGTGCTCACTAACCTTTCCCCCCCTTTCCCCCCGTGCCCACTAACCTTTCCCCCGGTGCCCACTAACCTTTCCCCCGGTGCCCACTAACCTTTCCCCCCCCACTAACCTTCCCCCGGTGCCCACTAACCTTTCCCCCGGTGCCCACTAACCTTTCCCCCCGGTGCCCACTAACCTTTCCCCCGGTGCCCACTAACCTTTCCCCCCGGTGCCCACTAACCTTTCCCCCGGTGCCCACTAACCTTTCCCCCCGGTGCCCACTAACCTTTCCCCCCGGTGCCCACTAACCTTTCCCCCGGTGCCCACTAACCTTTCCCCCCGGTGCCCACTAACCTTTCCCCCGGTGCCCACTAACCTTTCCCCCGGTGCCCACTAACCTTTCCCCCGGTGCCCACTAACCTTTCCCCCGGTGCCCACTAACACCTTTCCCCCGGTGCCCACTAACACCTTTCCCCCGGTGCCCACTAA
>NC_068426.1:34296370-34303870 GCF_023373465.1 Oncorhynchus keta | reverse complement strand
GGTTTTAAATCTTCAAGCCCCCACATAGGGCTGGGGTGGGGGTTTTAGCTCTGCGTCAAGCAGTATGTAGGACTGGGGAGGGGTTTTAGCTATGGCGCACATATACAGTATGTAGGACTGGGGAGGGGACCACTTTAGCTCTCTACAGGCTAAAAAAGTATGTAGGGCTGGGGAGGGGTTTTAGCTTGGTGTGTGTGTGTATGTAGGGCTGGGGAGGGGGTTTTAGCTCTGTGTGTACTCTGTTTGTAGGGCTGGGGAGGGGTTTTAGCTCTTCCTGTGACAGGGAGGCCAGAGATGACTGGGGTGGGGTTTTAGCTCTCCAGTGAAGCAGTATGTAGGACTGGGGAGGGGTTTTAGCTCTGCAGTGACAGTCACTATGTAGGGCTGGGGAGGGACTTTGTGGCTTTGTGTACAGTGACAGTATGTAGGGCTGGGTGAGGGGTTTTGTGCTCTGCGTGAACAGTCATGTAGGGCTGGGGAGGGGTTTTTGCTCTGACTGTAGGACTGGGGAGGGGTTTTGCTCTGCAGTGAAGCAGTATGTAGGACTGGGGAGGGGGTTTTAGCTCTGCAGTGAAGCAGTATGTAGGACTGGGGAGGGGTTTTTGTGCTCTGACAGTCAAGCAGTATGTAGGACTGTGTGAGGGGTTTTTGTGTCCAGCTCTGCGTCAAGCAGTATGTAGGACTGGTGAGGGTTTTAGCTGACTGACAGTCAAGCAGTATGTAGGACTGGGGAGGGGGTTTTAGCTCTGCGTCAAGCAGTATGTAGGACTGGGGAGGGGGTTTCAAGGCCTTATGCACTTTGTACTACAGAGGGGAAATATGGCGATTCGCTCATCATCGCGATGTTCATCAGTCCAGTCACCTCCCCGGCTGGACCATCTCACGGTCTCGTGCCGTTTGCCACAGAACCTCCTTCTTTTAACCTGGATGTGTTTGTCTGAGTGTAACGTGTGCAGCTAGCGACTCGAACGGCGTCTCCTCAGACGGTGGGACAAGTGACAAAAGAGATGAGATGCGATTCCCTCTGTTCTGAGGTAGTAAACAGTGCATCATTCATCAACCTGTGCCTTGCGCCATTCTCTTTAAATTTCCCCCCCCACATGGGCCAGCCCCCTCTTGGCAATTTGCGTTCTAGCCAATGAGCTTCAGCCCCTCTTTGAGTGACAGCTTGCCAGAAGCACACACGGCAGAGGGAGTGCAAGGATATGGCGCACATATACGATGTAATACGCCCATTTTCGGGGACCACTTTACGTCCCTTTCAGAACTACAGGCTAAAAAAGTATGCCAAAGTACCCGAGAATCTCTTTAACCGCAGCACACTCGTTCATCTAGTTTGGTGTGTGTGTGTGTGTGTGTGTGTGTGTGTGTGTGTGTGTGTGTGTGTGTGTGTGCGTAAGTGTTAGCCTGAGTGTGTGTTGTGTGTGTGTGTATACTCTGTGTGTACTCTGTTTGTACAGTGTTACTGTGAGATGACTCCGTTCTTTAAACAACCTCGTCTTCCTGTGACAGGGAGGCCAGAGATGACTGTTGTGGTGTTTTGTGTCCAGTGACAGTCACTCGTAGAGAGGAGAAGTGTGACTGTTGTGGTGTTTTGTGTACAGTGACAGTCGCTCGTAGAGAGAAGTGTGACTGTTGTGGTGTTTTGTGTCCAGTGAACAGTCACTCGTAGAGAGGAGAAGTGTGACTGTTGTGGTGTTTTGTGTACAGTGACAGTCGCTCGTAGAGAGAAGTGTGACTGTTGTGGTGTTTTGTGTCCAGTGAACAGTCACTCGTAGAGAGGAGAAGTGTGACTGTTGTGGTGTTTTGTGTCCAGTGAACAGTCGCTCGTAGAGAGGAGAAGTGTGACTGTTGTGGTGTTTTGTGTACAGTGACAGTCGCTCGTAGAGAGGAGAAGTGTGACTGTTGTGGTGTTTTGTGTCCAGTGACAGTCGCTCGTAGAGAGGAGAAGTGTGACTGTTGTGGTGTTTTGTGTCCAGTGACAGTCGCTCGTAGAGAGGAGAAGTGTGGCTGTTGTGGTGTTTTGTGTACAGTGACAGTCGCTCGTAGAGAGGAGAAGTGTGACTGTTGTGGTGTTTTGTGTCCAGTGACAGTCGCTCGTAGAGAGGAGAAGTGTGACTGTTGTGGTGTTTTGTGTCCAGTGACAGTCGCTCGTAGAGAGGAGAAGTGTGGCTGTTGTGGTGTTTTGTGTACAGTGACAGTCGCTCGTAGAGAGGAGAAGTGTGACTGTTGTGGTGTTTTGTGTACAGTTACAGTTGCTCGTAGAGAGGAGAAGTGTGACTGTTGTGGTGTTTTGTGTCCAGTGACAGTCGCTCGTAGAGAGAAGTGTGACTGTTGTGGTATTTTCTGTCCAGTGAACAGTCGCTCGTAGAGAGGAGAAGTGTGACTGTTGTGGTGTTTTGTGTCCAGTGAACAGTCACTCGTAGAGAGGAGAAGTGTGACTTGTGGTATTTTGTGTCCAGTGAACAGTCGCTCGTAGAGAGGAGAAGTGTGACTGTTGTGGTGTTTTGTGAACAGTCACTCGTAGAGAGAAGTGTGACTGTTGTGGTATTTTGTGTCCAGTGAACAGTCGCTCGTAGAGAGAAGTGTGACTGCTGGTGAAGACTGTTCTAACGTCCTCTCTTCCCTTTTTTCCCCTCTCTCCTCTACACATCCTCCGCCACCTGTCCCTCCTCCTCTACCCATCCTCCGACCTGTCCCTCCTCCTCTGTTTCCTCCTCCACAGTGTCCCTCCTCTACCCATCCTCCTCCACCTGTCCCTCCTTCACCTGTCCCTCCTCTAGTGACATCCTCCGCCACCTGTCCTCCTCCTCTTTGTCCTCCAGTGACCTGTCCCTCTGTGACTCCTCCGGTGTTGTCCCAGTGAACAGTCCTCTAGAGGATCCTCCTCCACCTGTCCCTCCTCCTCTTTGTGTCCTCCTCCACCTGTCCCTCCTTCTGTTGTCCCTCCTCTATCCTCCGCCACCTGTCCCTCCTCCTCTGTGACCCATCCTCTTCCACCTGTCCCTCCTGAACCTGTCCCTCCTCTACCCATCCTCCGTGTGACCTGTCCCTCCTCCTCTACCCATCCTCCTCCACTACCCATCCTCCTCCACCTGTCCCTCCTCCTCTACCCATCCTCCTCCACCTGTCCCTCCTCCTCTACCCATCCTCCTCCACCTGTCCCTCCTCCTCTACCCATCCTCCTCCACTACCCATCCTCCTCGACCTGTCCCTCCTCCTCTACCCATCCTCCTCCACCTGTCCCTCCTCTACCCATCCTCCGCCACATGTCCCTCCTCTACCCATCCTCCTCCACCTGTCCCTCCTCTACCCATCCTCCGCCACATGTCCCTCCTCTACCCATCCTCCGCCACATGTCCCTCCTCCTCTACCCATCCTCCTCCACCTGTCCCTCCTCCTCTACCCATCCTCCTCCACTACCCATCCTCCTCGACCTGTCCCTCCTCCTCTACCCATCCTCCTCTACCTGTCCCTCCTCCTCTACCCATCCTCCTCTACCTGTCCCTCCTCCTCTACCCATCCTCCTCCACCTGTCCCTCCTCCTCTACCCACCCTCCTCCTCCTCTACCCATCCTCCTCCACCTGTCCCTCCTCCTCTACCCATCCTCCTCCACCTGTCCCTCCTCCTCTACCCATCCTCCTCCACCTGTCCCTCCTCTACCCATCCTCCTCCACCTGTCCCTCCTCTCCCCATCCTCCTCCACCTGTCCCTCCTCTACCCATCCTCCTCCACCTGTCCCTCCTCTACCCATCCTCCTCCACCTGTCCCTCCTCTACCCATCCTCCGCCACCTGTCCCTCCTCCTCTACCCATCCTCCTCCACCTGTCCCTCCTCCTCTACCCATCCTCCTCCACCTGTCCCTCCTCCTCTACCCATCCTCCTCCACCTGTCCCTCCTCCTCTACCCATCCTCCTCCACCTGTCCCTCCTCCTCTACCCATCCTCCTCCACCTGTCCCTCCTCCTCTACCCATCCTCCTCCACCTGTCCCTCCTTCACCTGTCCCTCCTCTACCCATCCTCCGCCACCTGTCCCTCCTCCTCTACCCATCCTCCTCCACCTGTCCCTCCTCCTCTACCCATCCTCCTCCACCTGTCCCTCCTCCTCCTCCTCTACCCATCCTCCGCCACCTGTCCCTCCTCCTCTACCCATCCTCCTCCACCTGTCCCTCCTCTACCCATCCTCCTCCACCTGTCCCTCCTCTACCCATCCTCCTCCACTACCCATCCTCCTCCACCTGTCCCTCCTCCTCTACCCATCCTCCTCCACTACCCATCCTCCGCCACCTGTCCCTCCTCCACTACCCATCCTCCTCCACTACCCATCCTCCTCGACCTGTCCCTCCTCCTCTACCCATCCTCCTCCACCTGTCCCTCCTCCTCTACCCATCCTCCTGCACCTGTCCCGCCTCCTCGCCCCCAACTTCTGGTAGCCAAGGTTTTTACCCGGGCAGGGTTGTCGCTTCCTGGGGGGCGGCGAGGCCTAGTCGAATCAATTTATGGGATGTCGTCTGACAAAATGGACTTGATCTGTATTTCTCTGCTCCCGGTGGTTTTAGGGCCGCTCGTATTTGGATCTTTTCTGTAAACCCACACTACGAGTTCTACCACTGCAGAGCAGAGCGATCAGGCGTACTTTGATCTTTTCTGTAAACTCACACTACGAGTTCTACCACTGCAGAGCAGAGCGATCAGGCGTACTTTGATCTTTTCTGTAAACCCACACTACGAGTTCTACCACTGCAGAGCAGAGCGATCAGGCGTGCTTTGATCTTTTCTGTAAACCCACACTACGAGTTCTACCACTGCAGAGCAGAGCGATCAGGCGTACTTTGATCTTTTCTGTAAACCCACACTACGAGTTCTACCACTGCAGAGCAGAGCGATCAGGCGTACTTTGATCTTTTCTGTAAACCCACACTACGAGTTCTACCACTGCAGAGCAGAGCGATCAGGCGTACTTTGATCTTTTCTGTAAACCCACACTACGAGTTCTACCACTGCAGAGCAGAGCGATCAGGCGTACTTTGATCTTTTCTGTAAACCCACACTACGAGTTCTACCACTGCAGAGCAGAGCGATCAGGCGTACTTTGATCTTTTCTGTAAACCCACACTACGAGTTCTACCACTGCAGAGCAGAGCGATCAGGCGTACTTTGATCTTTTCTGTAAACCCACACTACGAGTTCTACCACTGCAGAGCAGAGCCATCAGGCGTACTTTGATCTTTTCTGTAAACCCACACTACGAGTTCTACCACTGCAGAGCAGAGCGATCAGGCGTACTTTGATCTTTTCTGTAATCCCACACTACGAGTTCTACCACTGCAGAGCAGAGCGATCAGGCGTACTTTGATCTTTTCTGTAAACCCACACTACGAGTTCTACCACTGCAGAGCAGAGCGATCAGGCGGGGGAAGGATTTGGAGCAAAGGGGAAGACGACGCCCAGTAGCATACGTGTTTTTGTCTCTGCAAGGTTCTTCCTCGTGTCATCTCGTTAGCCCGTCTATTTTAGCGGCAGTAATGCTAATTGGCTAATGCCCTGGGAAGAGACGGGCGCACGCGCCGGGAAGGCAACGGGCGGGTTACCACGGCGACGCCCGGGCTAGTTGCTGAGCGCTGTTTCCGACAGGTTCCAGTAGATGGTGTGTGTGGCGAGCGTTTAAAAAAAAAAATGTATTAACTTTTTTTTTAGTGATAATATGCAGACTGTAGAGGTTCAAGCTGACGGCGCTATCACTCCCTGTCATTGTGGTCAGACTGTGTGTGTGTCTGATAGGGGATTGGCTCAATGAGATGAGAATCTTGTTCTCTTAAGGCCAATCCATTACAGGCCTCAGTCTCGAAGGAAAGGGCTGTGTGTGGAAGTCAACTCCGGCAGCTTTGTTGGCAGTGGCGTGGACTTCTCCTGCAGTTAGTTCAAAACACACACACACACGTGTACACAAATAGAATTGTGTAATTGGTATCGTAATGTCATAGAAACAACTATGTGTATGTTTCTCTGTTTTCAGGTTTTCTGCTGTTCAAAGATTTCTGTTTGACTGAAATCGACGAGGCCGTGCCGCAGCTCAAGTTCTACGAAGAGGTAGGAACATGTACACTACATGACCAAAAGTATGTGGACACGTGCCTGTCAGACATCTCATTCCAAACTCAAGGACATTAATATGGTGTTGGTCCCCCCTTTGCTGCTATAACAGCCTCCACTCTTATGTGAAGGCTTTCCACTAATGTTGTAAACTTGCTGCAGGGACTTGCTTCCATTCAGCCACAAGAGCATTAGTTAGGTTGGACGATTAGGCCTGACTCGCAGTCGGCGTTCCAATTTATCCCAAAGGTGTTTGATGGGGTTGAGGTCAGGGCTCTGTGCAGGCCAGTCAAGTTCTTCCACACCGATCTCAACAAACCATTTATGTATGGACCTCACCTTGTGCAGGGGAGCATTGTCATGCTTAAACAGGAAAGGGCCTTCCCCAAACTGTTGCCACAAATGAGGAAGCACATAATCATCTAGAATGTCATTGTATGCTGTAGCGTTATAAGGTTTCCCTTCACTGGAACTAAGGGGCCTAGTCCCAACCATGAAAAACATCCCCATACCATTATTCCATCTCCACCAAACTTTACAGTTGTAACTATACATTGGGTCAGGCAGGCTTGTGTGTGGCTGCTCGGCCATGGAAACCCATTTCACGAAGCTCCCGACGAACAGTTCTTGTGCTGACGTTGCTTCCAGAGGCAGTTTGGAACTCGGTAATGAGTGTTGCAACCGAGGACAGATGATTTTTGCACCCTACAGCACTCGGCTGCCCCATTCTGTGAGCTTGTGTGGCCTTACCACTTCCTGGCTGAGCTGTTGCTCCTAGACGTTTCCTCTTCACAATAACAGCCCTTACAGTTGACCGGGGCAGCCCTAGCAGGGCAGGAATTTGACGGACTGACTTGTTGGACAGGTGGCATCCTGTGACTCAGCCATGATTGAAAGTCACTGAGCTCTCCAGTACGGGCCATTCTAATGCCAATGTTTGTCTATGGCGATTGCACGGCGGTGTGCCTGATTTTACACGCCTGTCAACAACGGGTGTGGCTGAAAGAGTCAGGATCCACTCGTTTGAAGGGGTGTCCACATACTTTTGTAGACAACTTGTATATCTTTCAATCTGTCTGCCTCAACTGTCTCTTTACCCCTCCCTTTCTCACTCTCACTCTCTCTCTCCCTCTCTCTCACTCTCTCACTCACTCACTCACTCACATTGGTCAGAGATCAGGAGTCTAGTGTGTTGTCTGTTGGATTTGCGGGCATGTGAGACGTTTGAGATTAGGCTAATTCCATGGTGTGTTTCAGAGGAAGTGTGTGTGTGTTAACCCCTGTGTGTGTCAGATTAAGGACTACGAGAAGTTGGACTCTGAAGAGGAGAGGTTGTGCCGTAGCAGACAGATCTACGACGGCTACATCATGAAGGAACTCCTCTCCTGTTCACATGTAAGGACACG
>NC_068426.1:34241928-34243770 GCF_023373465.1 Oncorhynchus keta | reverse complement strand
ACGTAAAACAATCACGCACATAAACCATGGGAAAAACAGAGGGTTAAATAATGAACATGTCATTTGGGAATTGGAACCAGGTGTGTAAAACAAAGACAAAACAAATTGAAAAATTAAAAGTGGATAGGCGATGGCTAGAAGGCTGGTGACGTCGACTGCCGAACGCCGCCAGAACAAGGACCAACTTCGGCGGAAGTCGTGACAATTTCGAATCCCACCGTACCTTTTCCGCTGTGCAATCCAATTTCCGAGCCTCAGCCACGCTCAAGGTACTAAACGATATCATAACCGCCATCGGTAAAAGTCAGTACAGTGCAGCCATCTTCATCGACCTGGCCAAGGCTTTCGACTCTGTCAATAACCAAATTCTTATCGGCAGACTCAATAGCCTTGGTTTTTCTAATGACTGCCTTGCCTGGTTCACCAACTACTTTGCAGACAGAGTTCATTGTGTCAAATCGGAAGGGCCTGTTGTCCATGCTTTTCAACCGTTCGCTGCCCGCACCCGCCCGCCCGACTAGCATCACCACCCTGGACGGTCCGACCTAGAATATGTGGACAACTATAAATACCTAGGTGTCTGGCTAGACTATAAACTCTCCATCCAGACTCATATCAAACATCTCCAATCCAAAATCAAATCTAGAATCGGATTTCTAATTTGCAACTATGCCTCCTTCACTCACACTGCCAAACTTACCTGAGTAAAACGGACTATCCTACCGATCCTCGACTTCGGCGATGTCATCTACAAAATAGCTTTCAATACTCTACTCAGCAAACTGGATGCAGTCTATCACAGTGCCATCCGTTTTGTTACCAAATCACCTTATACCACCCACCACTGCGACCTGTATGCTCTAGTCGGCTGGCTCCCGCTACATATCCGTCGCCAGACCCACTGGCTCCAGATCATCTATAAATCTATGCTTGGTAAGGTCCGCCTTATGTCAGTTCACTGGTCACGATAACAACACCCACCCGTAGCACACGTTCCAGCAGGTATATCTCATTGATCATCCCCAAAGCCAACACCTTGCAAAATTGCAAACATCACTGAAGCTGGAGACGTACATTTCTCTCACTAATTTAAACATCAGCAATCTTAGCAACAAAACGATCGCTGCAGCTGTACATAGTCCATCTGTAAATGGCCCACCCAATCTACATACCTCATCCCCATATTGTTTTTATGTACTTTTCTGCTCTTTTGCACACCAGTATTTCTACTTGCACACCATAATTTATCACTCCATTGTTCATTTGCTAAATTGTAATTACTTTGCTACTATGGCTTATTTTTTGCCTTACCTCCTCACGCCATTTGCAAACACATCGTAAAGGTATAGACTTCTGCTGTTTTCATTGAATATTGACTGTACGCTGTCATTCGACAACGCTGGTGTTGTTGTTGGTCAACAGACTTTCACTGGAGTGGACTTGGTCAGGTCGCACGAATGAGAACTTGTTCTCAACAAGCTTACCTGGTTAAATAAAGGTGAAATAATAAAAATGTAAAAAATAACAGTATGTATGTATTTATATGTGTATGTATATATATATATATATATTTGGTAAAAAAAATATATGGGTGATTGGAAGTGACAAATACATTGATGGAAGCCCAATCTGCAATATTAAAGCTGATCTACCACCTAAAATATATATTTTTCAAATCAAACTTTTCCCTCTTTTCCAAGAGCAGGCCATGAAACATTTGTATTTTATTTGATTCGACCTGTATTTAAACAGGGAGTCACATTGAGATGAACATCTATGTTACAAGACAGCCCTGTACACATTACAATAAAAACAGAATATTAAAACAACATACACATGTGT
>NC_068426.1:34238238-34241828 GCF_023373465.1 Oncorhynchus keta | reverse complement strand
TCGTTTGTTTCGGTTATTCACGTTGTTATTTTATAGTTTAGTGTTCATGTAGATAAAGTATCGTTATGGACACTTACTACGCTGCACATTGGTCCTCCGATCCTTCCTACTACTCCTCCTCGTCAGAGGAAGACAACCGTTACAGAATCACCCACCACCAAAGGACCAAGCAGCGTGGTAACGGGCAGCAGCAGCGATCTCCAGACTCCTGGACATGTGAGGAGATCCTGGATGGCAAGGGACCCTGGGGACAGCTGGGAGAGTATCGCCGCCCCAAGGCAGAGCTGGAGGCAGCGAAAGCCGAGAGGCGGTGGTATGAGGAGGCAGCATGGCAGAGCAGGACACCGGATAAGACAGGAGAAGTACTCCAGATATAACAAATTGACCCTAGCCCCCCGACACATAAACTACTGCAGCATAAATACTGAAGGCTGAGACAGGAGGGGTCAGGAGACACTGTGGCCCCATCCGATGATACCCCCGGACAGGGCCAAAGAGGAAGGATATAACCCCACCCACTTTGCCAAAGCACAGCCCCCACACCACTAGAGGGATATCTTCAACCACCAACTTACCATCCTGAGACAAGGCCGAGTATAGCCCACAAAGATCTCTGCCAAGGCACAACCCAAGGGGGGGGGGCAACCCGAATATGGAAAGATCACATCAGTGACTCAACCCACTCAAGTGACGCACCACTCCTAGGGACGGCATGAAAGAGCAGCAGTAAGCCAGTGACTCAGCCCCTGTAATAGGGTTAGAGGCAGAGAATCCCAGTGGAAAGAGGGGAACTGGCCAGGCAGAGTCAGCAAGGGCGGTTAGTTGCTCCAGAGCCTTTCCGTTCACCTTCACACTCCTGGGCCAGACTACACTCAATCACATGACCCACTGAAGAGATGAGTCTTCAGTAAAGACTTAAAGGTTGAGACCGAGTTTGCGTGTCTCACATGGGTAGGCAGACCATTCCCTAAAAATGGAGCTCTATAGGAGAAAGCCCTGCCTCCAGCTGTTTGCTTAGAAATTCTAGGGACAATTAGGAGGCCTGCGTCTTGTGACCGTAGCGTACGTGTAGGTATTTACGGCAGGACCAAATCAGAGAGATAGGTAAGAGCAAGCCCATGTAATGCTTTGTAGGTTAGCAATAAAACCTTGTAATCAGCCCTTGCCTTGACAGGAATCAAGTGTAGGGAGGCTAGCACTGGAGTAATATGGTCACATTCTTTGGTTCTAGTCAGGATTCTAGCAGCCGTATTTAGCACTAACTGAAGATTATTTAGTGCTTTATCCGGGTAGCCGGAAAGTAGAGCATTGCAGTAGTCTAACCTAGAAGTAACAAAAGCATGGCTACATTTTTCTGCATCATTTTTGGACAGAAATGTTCTGATTTTTGCAATGTTACGTAGATGGAAAAAGTTGTCCTTGAAACAAAAGAGAGATCAAGGTCCAGAGTAACACCGAGGTCCTTCACAGTTTTATTTGAGATGACTGTACAACCATTAATATTAATTGTCAGATTCAACAGAAGATCTCTTTGTTTCTTGGGACCTAGAACAAGCATCTCTGTTTTGTCCGAGTTTACAAGTAGAAAGTTTGCAGCAATCCACTTATGTCTGAAATACAGGCTTCTAGCGAAGGCAATTTTGGGGATTCACCATGTTTCATTGAAATGTACAGCTGTGTGTCATCCGCATAGCAGTGAAAGTTAACATTATGTTTTCGAATGACATCCCCAAGAGGTAAAATATATAGTGAAAATAATAGTGGTCCTAAAACGGAACCTTGAGGAACACCGAAATGTACAGTTGGTTTGTCAGAGGACAAACCATTCAGAGACTGATATCTTTCCGACAGATAAGATCTAAACAGGCCAGAACTTGTCCGTGTATACGAATTTGCGTTTCCAATCACTCCAAAAAAAATGTGGTGATCGATGGTATCAAAAGCAGCACTAAGGTCAAGGAGCACGAGGACAGATGCAAAGCCTCGGTTTGGTGCCATTAAAAGGTAATTTACCACTTTCACAAGTGCAGTCTCAGTGCTATGATGGGGTCGAAAACCAGACTGAAGCATTTCATATACATTGTTTGTCTTCAGGAAGGCAGCGAGTTGCTGCGCAACAACCTTTTCTAACATTTTTGAGAGGAATGGAAGATTCGATATAGGCTGATAGTTTTAAAAATATTTTCTGGGTCAAGGTTTGGCTTTTTCAAGAGAACCTTTATTACTGCCACTTTTAGTGAGTTTGGTACACATCCGGTGGATAGAGAGCCGTTTATTATGTTCAACATAGGGGCCAACATAGGAGGGCCTCTTTGACCTCCTCTTTCTCCGCAGCAACCGGGCAGAGCCCAACTGAGGGATCCGGGTCAACAGCAGCAATGTAGCACAGTGTTCCTTCATTCCTTCCCTCTCCTCGCCTCAAAACAGGGACTCTCTGAACACAACAACAACAAAGTATCGTTACATTTACATTTTAGTCATTTATCAGATGCTTGTATCCAGAGGGACTTACAGTAGTTAGTGCATACATCTTCATACTGGTCCCCCGTGGGAATCGCACCCACAACACTTGCGTTGCAAGCACCGTGCTCTACCAACTGAGCCACAAGGGTTCTTATTGCTCCACAAAAGCCAAGTGATGTCATCAGTTGAAACACTACTAGCGCGCAACGCTAACTAACACAGTTATATTTATGTGTGTGTGTCTGTGTGTGTGTACGAGCATGTGTGCATCCCCTGGAGGTGTCAGAGAGTGACGTGATGTAAATGAGTAGCATTAAAACCAGGGGCCTCAGGCTTACCTGAGGCCAAACCCCATCTACGTGAGCAACAACCTATTACCTATTGCCTATCATATATTGTATTCACCTAAACACATAGCGACCAACACCTCTTATATCCATCACCATTTGTCCCCTCTCCCTCACCCCTCTTACCAAACAAACAAGTGCCCTGTCCCCTAAGTGGCACCTGTGCTGTTGGATATTTATGTAGCCTCTCTCTGTCAGGGAACTGATAACCTCTACTACTGTGTTCAAAATGGTACCCTATTCCCTGTATATTGCACTACTTTTTACCAGAGCCCTATGTGCCCTGGTTAAAAGTAGTGCACTATATTATAGGGTGTCATTTGGGAGGCAGACCTCTACCGCTGTGCACAATTAAACACACCTACCAGTCAGAATGAAAAATCACTTCAGAAAAGTGAGGGGAGGGAGAGGGAGAAAAAAGGGAGACAGGCAAAAAGAGAAGGAAGAGACAGAGGAAGAGAAAAAGAGATATAGAGAAAAGATATAGAGTGGAAATAGAGAGAGAGAGCAGTGAGAGAGAGGAGGGATGGTTATTCAAAGATAAATAAATGCTAATGAGTGGGAATGTTTATGTGGCCTGTTCATGTGGCCTGATGTGTGGGAATTTGGGTGTGTGTGTGAGTTTGGGTGTGTGTGTGTGAGAGAAAGGACTTCAGCATGGTGACTGATAAGGCGAGAACAGAGAATGGACAAAGTGACACTGGGACAGAGCAACACCAGTGTGTCTGCTATCTAGGCACATTAACCTGGCAACAGCCAGTAGAACGTGGAATGAAGCCT
>NC_068426.1:34233131-34238138 GCF_023373465.1 Oncorhynchus keta | reverse complement strand
TCTCTCTCTCTCTCTCTCTGTCTCTGTATGTCTCTCTCTCTCTGTGTCTGTCTCTCTCTCTCTGTGTCTGTCTCTCTCTGTGTGTGTCTCTTTCTCTCTGTCTGTCTCTCTTTCTCTCTGTGTCTTGTCTCTCTTTCTCTCTGTGTCTGTCTCTCTCTCTCTGTGTCTGTCTCTCTCTGTGTGTCTCTTTCTCTCTGTCTGTCTCTCTTTCTCTCTGTGTCTGTCTCTCTTTCTCTCTGTGTCTGTCTCTCTCTCTCTCTGTGTCTGTCTCTCTCTCTCTCTGTGTCTGTCTCTCTCTCTCTCTGTGTCTGTCTCTCTCTCTCTCTGTGTCTGTGTCTCTCTCTCTCTGTCTGTCTCTCTCTCTCTGTGTCTGTCTCTCTCTCTCTGTGTCTGTCTCTCTCTCTGTCTGTCTCTCTTTCTCTGTGTCTGTCTCTCTCTCTGTGTGTCACCTCTCTGGTGTCTGTCTCTCTCTGTCTGTCTCTCTATTTCTCTGTGTCTGTCTCTCTCTCTCTCTGTGTCTCTCTCTCTCTGTGTCTCTCTGTGTCTGTGTCTCTCTCTCTGTGTCTGTGTCTCTCTCTCTGTGTCTGTCTCTCTCTCTCTCTGTGTCTGTCTCTCTCTCTCTCTGTGTCTGTCTCTCTCTCTCTGTGTCTGTCTCTCTCTCTCTCTCTGTGTCTGTCTCTCTCTCTCTCTGTGTGTGTCTCTCTCTCTCTCTGTGTGTCTCTCTCTCTCTCTGTGTCTGTCTCTCTCTCTCTGTGTCTGTCTCTCTCTCTCTCTGTGTCTGTCTCTCTCTCTCTGTGTCTGTCTCTCTCTCTCTCTGTGTCTGTCTCTCTCTCTCTCTGTTTCTGTGTCTCTGTCTGTGTGTCTTGTTCTCCTACTGATTTCCCATGGATTGAGTATTCAGGAGTCAGACCTTGACGACGTACCAAATCAACGAGCGCATTCAGCGCATTCGATTAACTGTTGAAGGATACAAATCAATATTTCACCTTTGGCCTGGTCGCCATTAGTAGCAGTGTTGAAGTATGGAGCCCGGGCAGAACCGCTTTATAACTAGTGATGAACACACATTTATCACACACACTCTTCTTAGGGAAATATAGCATATACAAGCACAGTTTGTTTGCGGTGGGGGTGTGTGTGTGTGATCCTTCCTGTAAAGGAGAGATAGCGATGCAGCGACACTTCCAGTTAGCCTTTTCACCGTGTCAGTTGATCAAGTTGAAAACAGAAGTGTTGCCTCTCTGGCTGTGGAAGACTGTGTCGCCGAGCTAAATCTCTCGCGCGTCATTTCAAAACATCTTGGCGTAGTCAACTTTCTTATTGGATGTTAATAACCTCTTTCCCCCCCCCCCCATCTTCTCTCACAGCCTGCTAACATCCTATTGGATGAGCATGGTCACGTGCGTATCTCAGACCTGGGTCTGGCCTGCGACTTCTCCAAGAAGAAGCCTCACGCCAGTGTGTAAGTACTGTGTGTGTGTGTGGTATTACTGCAGTGTGTGAGATACTCACAAAGTGTTGGGGCATGTTGCAGTGGTACCCATGGGTACATGGCCCCGGAGGTGCTTCAGAAGGGGACGGCGTACGACAGCAGCGCTGACTGGTTCTCACTGGGCTGCATGCTCTTCAAACTCCTCAGAGGGTAAGAGCGCGCGCACATACACACACACTCCTTTCCATCCCCACCTCTGCTCCTTCCTCAATCTTTTTATCCTTTCATTGCACGTGGTTCTGTTGTCCATCACTCTCGGTTACTCAACGCTTTCTATTCTCTTTCTATTCTCTTTCTATTCTCTTTCTATTCTTTCTATTCTCTCTTTCTATTCTCTTTCATTCTCTCTCTATTCTCTCTCTATTATCTCTCTTCTCTTTCTTTTATATTCTCTCTATTGTAACATAATTTGCTATATACTCTGTTCTCAATTCTCTCTCTATTCTCTTTACTCTTTCTATTCTCTCTATTCTCTTTATTCTTTTTTATTCTCTCTCTCTCTTTCTATTCTCTTCTCTATCTTTCTTTCTATTCTCTCTTTATTCTCTCTCTCTCTATTCTCTTTCTATTCTCTCTCTATTCTCTTTCTATTCATTTCTATTCTCTCTCTATTCTCTTTCTATTCTCTCTCTATTCTCTCTCTATTCTCTTTCTATTCTCTCTATTCTCTTTCTATTCTCTCTCTCTATTCTCTTTCTATTCTCTCTATTCTATTCTCTCTCTCTCTGTCTCTCTTCTTTCTCTCTGTCTCTTTCTATTCTCTTTCTATTCTCTCTCTATTCTCTTTCTATTCTCTCTCTCTATTTTCTTTCTATTCTCTCTTCTATTCTCTCTTCTCTATTCTCTCTCTATTCTCTCTCTCTATTCTCTTTCTATTCTCTTCTCTATTCTCTTTCTATCTCTCTATTCTCTCTCTCTTTCTATTCTCTCTCTATTCTCTCTCTATTCTCTCTCTCTATTCTCTCTCTCTATTCTCTCTCTCTATTCTCTCTCTCTATTTCTCTCTCTCTCTTTTATTCTCTCTCTCTTTCTTCTCTATTATCTTTCTCTCTTCTATTCTCTCTCTATTCTCTTTCTATTATCTTCTCTATTCTCTCTATTTCTCTCTATTCTCTCCTCTCTCTATTCTCTCTCTCCTATTCTCTCTCTATTTATTCTCTATTCTCTCTCTATTTCTCTCTCTCTCTCTCTATTCTCTCTCTCTATTCTCTCTCTCTCTTCTCTTTCTATTCTCTCTCTCTCTCTCTCTTTCTATTCTCTTCTCTATTCTCTCTCTCTTCTATTCTCTCTCTCTATTCTCTCTATTTCTCTCTCTCTCTTCTCTATTCTCTCTCTCTCTATTCTCTTTCTATTCTCTCTCTCTCTTTCTATTCTCTTTCTATCTCTCTCCATTCTCTTCTATTCTCTTTCTATTCTCTTTCTATTCTCTTTCTATTCTCTCTCTCTCTCTCTCTCTATTCTCTCTTATTCTCTCTTTCTATTCTCTCTCTATTCTCTCTCTATTCTCTCTCTCTCTCTACTCTATCTCTCTCTTTCTCTCTCTCTCTCTCTCTCTCTCTATTTCTCTCTCTCTGTTTCTCTTCTCTCTCTCTCTCTCTCTTTTCTCTCACTCTCTATTCTCTATTTCTCTCTATTCTCTCTCTCTATTCTCTCTCTATTCTCTTTCTATTCTCTATTCTCTCTATTCTCTCTCTCTTCTCTCTCTATTCTCTCTCTATTCTCTCTCTTTCTCTCTCTTTCTCTATTCTCTTTCTTATTCTCTTTCTATTTCTCTCTCTCTCTATTCTCTTCTATTCTCTCTCTCTATCTCTCTTCTCTATTCTCTCTATTCTCTCCCTCTCTCTATTCTTCTCTCTCTATTCTCTATCTCTATTCTCTTCTCTCTATTCTCTTCTCTATTCTCTCTTCTATTCTTTCTATTCTCTCTCTCTATTCTCTTCTCTATTCTCTCTTTCTATTCTCTTTCTATTCTCTCTCTCTCTCTATTCTCTTTCTATTCTCTTTCTATTCTCTTTCTATTCTCTTTCTCTCTTTCTATCTCTCTCTCTTTCTATTCTCTCTCTATTCTCTTCTATTCTCTCTCTCTATTCTCTTTCTATTCTCACTCTCTATTCTCACTCTCTATTCTCACTCTCTATTCTCTCTCTATTCTCTTTCTATTCTCTTTCTATTCTCTCTCTATTCTCTCTCTATTCTCTCTCTATTCTCTCTCTCTTTATTCTATTTATTCTCTTTCTTATTCTCTTTCTTATTCTCTTTCTATTCTCTCTATTCTCTTTCTATTCTCTCTCTCTCCTCTCTTTCTATTCTCTCTCTCTTTCTATTCTCTCTCTCTTTCTATTCTCTCTCTATTATCTTTCTATTCTCTCTTCTCTCTGTATTCTCTCTCTGTATTCTCTCTCTATTCTCTCTTTCTATTCTCCCCCTCTCTCTATTCTCTCTCTTTCTATTCTCCCCCTCTCTCTATTCTCTCTCTTTCTATTCTCTCTCTCTATCCTCTCTCTATTCTCTCTCTATTCTCTCTCTATTCTCTCTCTATTCTCTCTCTATTCTCTCTCTATTCTCTCTCTATTCTCTCTCTATTCTCCTTCTATTCTTTCTATTCTCTCTCTCTATTCTCTCTCTCTATTCTCTCTCTCTATTCTCTCTCTATTCTCTTTCGATCCTCTCTCTATTCTCTCTATTCTCTCTCTCTATTCTCTCTTTCTATTCTCTCTCTATTCTCTCTCTCGCTATTCTCTTTCTATTCTCTCTCTCTATTCTCTCTCTCTATACTCTCCGTATTCTCTCTCTATTCTCTTTCTCTTCTCTTTCTATTCTCTCTTCTCTTTCTATCCTCTCTCTCTACTCTCTCTCTCTATTCTCTCTTTCTAATCTCTCTTTCTCTCTCTATTCTCTTTCTATTCTCTCCTCTTTCTATCCTCTCTTTCTATCCTCTCTTTCTATCCTCTCTCTCTATTCTCTCTCTCTATTCTCTTTCTATTCTCTTCTCTCTTCTCTCTTTCTATTCTCTTTCTCCTCTCTTCTTTCTGTTCTCTGTCTCTATTGTCTCCCTCTCTATTCTCTCTCCTCTCTATTCTTTCTGTTCTCTCTCTCTGTCTCCCTCTCTATTCTCTCTCCTCTCTATTCTTTCTGTTCTCTGTCTCTATTCTCTCTCCTCTCTATTCTTTCTGTTCTCTCTCTCTATCGTCTCCCTCTCTCTGTCACGGTCTCTTCCTGTTTCACTCCTGTTCCCCACTCTATCTGTTTCTCCTTTTGCCTCGTCTGTGTCTGACCCTCTCACCCACCCGTGTGTGTTTGATGTGATGTGATGTGGTGTGTGTGTGACTGTGTGTGTGTGTGTTTGATGTGGCGTGTGACTGTGTGACTGTGTGTTTGATGTGTAGTGTGTAAATGCCAGAGGTCTGGGCCCAGTACAGCTGAGGGAGGTAGGGGTGCAGGGTGTAGGGGGGTGGTAATGGTTACTAGGTATGGTGTGAAAGAGAGTGGGAGGGAGACTGATGGGTCTTTCCATT